>NW_024723833.1:4207283-4279783 GCF_018991925.1 Homarus americanus
CTGCCAGACAGACACACAGTCAGGGAGGCGAGGAGAGAAGTAACTGGTACCATTATATCGCCCTGTTTCTTGGGAAGGTTGACTGTGAGTTATACTTTTCGTGATAATCAAATTGACGCTGTAATGTGGACACCTCTTAGTATAGCGTTAAGGGCTTAAAGGGTCATAGGTATCCCCCTAGGCTATAGATATCTCTTTCCTCAGAACATCTCTATAGATCCTTAGACTGGGTTAAGGGGTAACGAAAGGTGCCTAAAGGTCTCCCTATACTAGCTTGTAAGGCATCATAGTCCCTTACACTGGCATTAAGGGATTAAGGGTGGAGTTTTTATACTGTCGTCTCCCTTAGAATGGAGGCAGAGGTTAAGGGTTGTCGAGTTATCCTCTTATCCTTCGTAAGTGACCCTTAATCAGGGCTGTTCAGTACGTTCCACGACTCATAACTCCACCTTGTGTACACTCGGCTGTCTGAGTGCCACCATGTGTACACTCGACAGTCGGAGTGCCGCCTTGTGTACACTCGGATGTCAGGGCTCCACCTTGTGTACACTCGGCTGTCTGAGTGCCGCCTTGTGTACACTCGGATGTCAGGGCTCCACCTTGTGTACACTCGACAGTCGGAGTGCCACCTTGTGTACACTCGGCTGTCAGAGTGCCACCTTGTGTACACTCGACTGTTAGAGTGCCACCTTGTGTACACTCGACTGTCTGAGTGCCACCTTGTGTACATTCGGGTGTATCCATATGAGCCAACTGTTTGCCCAAACTTCTTTATTGTCGTTTACTTAACCCGGAACTTTTCTTAACATAACGTAACCAACTCCTAACCTAACCTGGCTTAACCTACCCCTATCTTAACCTAATTTAAACCATCCCAATTGTCCCTCACCTACCAAACATAACCTACCCCTAACATAACTGAATTTAATTGTAATCTGATGTAATCTATCCTACCTCTAGCCTAATCCACTCTAACCTTGCCCACCCTCTAACCTGAATCATCTGCAGTTTAACCCAACTTAAACTGACCTACCTGCATTTAACGTAACGTAACCTAACTTAATATAACTTTACCTAATTTAACCCAACCTACCCTAACATAACTTAAACTAACATAACTGAACGTAACCTCTGCTGAATTAACCTAACCTAACTTAAACTCACCTAACTGAACGAAGCGTAACCTGATTTAACCTTACCTCTAACCTAACTGAACGTAACCTAACCTTACCTGACCTAACCTTTGACCTACCTATATATCTCGACCAATTAGAAGACACATCCTGTCCTACACCAGTCAAGCCCCATACCACGAAACAGCGCCTGCACGAGCAATCAACACCACCTGTCGCTTGCCTCCACCCAGAGTATTAACTCACCAAGGAAATCTACGCCGGACGAATAACCCCCCCAACCCCAAACTACCTTCTGCCTACAATAACGCTCTCTTATGGTACGAGTATACGAAATGATTTAAATAAACCGTACAATTTTAATACGAAAAGTAAGATTGTTTTTCCTCAGCCTAAAATTACACACACAACAATGGTACAGTGAGATAGGGTAATTACCTGGCTGGGTCTTTTGAGAGTAGTGGAGCTCTATTTTAAAAGGCTCTTGAGGAAACATGTTCTGAGTTATAAGATTAAAACGCTAACACAGTGTAATCTGAAGCGAGTTAAGGTACTGTACGTGTGTCAGGTTAAATAGCCGGTACTTGAGTGTGTTTATGTAGACGGCACACTGTACTACACTAAGTTCTACAGTACACAACATATTAGACTACATATAACGATGTATTCAGAACAGTATGCCAAATAATATACTACAGCACATACTAGGAACTATACTTCACCATCTACTACATAATATACTACAGCACATACTAGGAACTATACTTCACTATCTGCTACATAATATACTACAGCACATACTAGGAACTATACTTCACTATCTACTACATAATATACTACAGCACATACTAGGAACTATACTTCACTATCTGCTACATAATATACTACAGCACATACTAGGAACTATACTTCACTATCATTTATTAATATACTACAGCATACTAGGAACTATACTTCACTATCTACTACATAATATACTACAGCACATACTAGGAACTATACTTCACTATCTACTACATAATATACTACAGCACATACTAGGAACTATACTTCACTATCTACTACATAATATACTACAGCACATACTAGGAACTATACTTCACTATCTACTACATAATATACTACAGCACATACTAGGAACTATACTTCACCATCTACTACATAATATACTACAGCACATACTAGGAACTATACTTCACTATCTACTACATAATATACTACACAACACTGAAATACCTCTACAATAAGTGTGATTTAAAAGATGACTTAAAAGGATTTAGAAACTGTGGGTAATTTATCCCTGTAATGAATAACTTTAGTGTTGTGTTGTGTTATTGCTAGATGTGTTATTCAGTAGTTGTGTTATATACCAGTTGTATTTTTTGTTTGTTGTAGTATCTTAGTTGTGTTATTCCCAGATTTGTTATTACCAATTTAACAGGTTAGGTTAGGTGTTGTTACCAGGTATATTATTAAAGGTAGTATTTAAATGCTATAACACTATTGCTGGTAAGATTTGTGACTGTTTAACATTAGATAATTGTACCCCTCTCTCTCTCTCTCTCTCTCTCTCTCTCTCTCTCTCTCTCTCTCTCTCTCTCTCTCTCTCTCTCTCTCTCTCTCTCTCTCTCTCTCTCTCCCACACACCTTGTACCGCTGCTCTCCCAGGTGACCGGCGGCACAGACCGTCACGTGGCCGGCTAAGACAACCTCACCTTCTTATAAAGTCTTTGATGTCTCTCATTAACATCTGTTTAGGATGTTCGTTGACAATTTAAGAAACAGTGCCAGAGGTAATAGTAGTACAGCTGGGGGGGGGGCCTCCTGGTGCCACGGTCGTCTAGTGGTGTCAGTTAGGGTTACTTGGTGTCTTGGTGGTGACGTCTTGTTGTTTTTCATAATGTAGTGATGTAATTTTTGGCTACGTGGTGAGGTCTTGGTGCTTTGGTTATATAATGACGTCATTTAGGGTCTCATGCTGACGTCAGGGGTGCCTCGTGTTATTGGTGACGTCAGGGAGTCCTCGTGTTATTGGTGACGTCAGGGGTGCCTCGTGGTGTTGGTGACGTCAGGTGTGCCTCGTGTCATTGGTGACGTCAGGGGTGCCTCAAGTCATTGGTGACGTCAGGGGTGCCTCAAGTCACATCAATAGTTACTTTATATGTATTTGATAATTATTTACTAGAGTTTTGATAGCGTGGAGGAGAGAGAGAGAGACTCTCATCAGCTGCACCTCTCACAGGTTCTCAGCCAGTCATGATAACCCAATATTTGTCGGGTTCACTCTATGCTTCACCTTCCGAAATTACTTTCATACTTTTCCTCAAGATTACTTTCTCTTCAATTTATTTTTTCCTCAGATGACCTTCTCATACAAGTACTCACACTTAAAGGTACTTTCTTTCGGAGTTATTCTTGTCATACTCATTCTTTTTCGTAAATATTTTTCAATTTCCTTTATCAAAGAGCTTTGTTCTTCCTAAAATCATCTTTTGTTTAAGTTACTTTCTCATATAAATACTTTCTCTCTGTCACTGTCTTAATATTACTATATAGATTTCTTTATAAGTCACTTTCTCTAATAATTATTGTCTCGTTAAGTGGCATTTTATTCAAATTAATTTATCTTAGTTACTTTTTCTTTAAGTTACTTTCTCCTTTGTTACTTTTACTCTAAATTACTTTCTTTAAAATATAATTTTCTTCAGGTTACTTTCTCATAAATCTTCTCTCCCAAACTAACTTTCTGTAAAAAAATATTTATCTTATGGATGGGTGATGTATAGGTCTCTCTCTCTCTCTCTCTCTCTCTCTCTCTCTCTCTCTCTCTCTCTCATTTCTTCCCATCCCCCTCACACTCCCTTCACCATCCCTCCCTCCTGCCCCTTTTCCTTTACTCCCTCCCTCACTCTAGTTCTTCTGCCCACACTTCTGTCCTTCCCCTATTTCCTCTTACCTCTACACCCTCCCTAGCTTACCCCCTCCCTTCACTCTCCTTTCCCTCCCTTTCCTCTCTCTCTCTCCCTCTTTCCTTCAATCTTTTTTCTTACTTCCTTTATCCATACTCCCTCTCCCTCTTACCGAATCATCCTCTCCCCTTTCTTCACACACACACACACTCTATCCCTACCTCACACACACCTCCCAATCTCCTACTCCACACTACCCCCCACCCCCACCACCCCCCACCACCCCCCACTACCCCTACCCCCACCCCCCACCCCATCTGGACAGTAAACAGAAACACTCCCTGGCACACTTTTATCGCCTGGTGCCTCCGTCATGATAACTCGATCACAGATAAAAGTATTCCTACCTACTACTTTTTCCCCCTTTTATTCTTTACTTTGGGAGAAACTTTTTTTTGTGTGTGGAGGCTAAAGTATTTAAGCTGTGGTGAAGAGAATAAACAAAAGGGAAGTTAAATTGGTGGGAATTTTTTTCTCTTTCTCTTTTTTTTCTTTATTTATCTCTATTTTCTTATTTATTATCTTTAACGATTTCTGTGTCAATCAATGTGTTTCGGTCTATTTATCTATCTATCTATCTATTTCTATCTACCTATCTATCTATCTATCTAATTCCACCTCTTCACTCCTTCACATCATCCTATCTCTACCATACATTTTTTTACACTCCTTTTGCCCTCTTCTATACTCCCCCCCACTCCTCCCCACTCTCCCCCACCTCCTACCTCTCCCTCACTCCTCCCCACTCTAATTTCCTTATTCTCATAGAATTCCTCACTTTCACTCTTCTCACAATCCTAGTTTCCCTCCCTCCTCCCCCCTCCCTCCCTCCCTCCTCCCTCCCTCCCTCCCTTTCTCCCCCATCCCACCCTCCCTCCCTCCCTCCCTCCCTCCCTCCCTCCCTCCTCCCCCCTCCCTCTCCCTCCCCTCCCTCCCTCCCCTCCCCTCCCTCCCTCCCTCCCTCTCTCCCTCCCTCTCTCCTCTCTCCCCAGCCCCTGGGCTCTCTCTCACACTATAATCCCTCCTTCACTCTCCCATGGTATCCCACACTCTCCCTCTTTCTTCCATACTTTCTCTCACTCTCCCATATTGCCCCTCCCTTACCATCATTTTTCCACATTCACCAACTTTCTCCCTCACTCTTATCACTTTCCTTCACCCTCCTTCATTCGCTCACTCTTCCATTATCTCGTTATCTCCCTTATTCTCTCACTCTCCCTCACTCCCCATCACTCTCCCGCGCTCTCACACCCCCTCACTCTCCTTCACTCACACTTTCCCTCACTCTCCCTCACTCTCCCCACTCACACTCTCCCTCACTATCCTTCACTCCACTCTCCCTCAGTCTCTCTTACTCTCCCTCATTCTCTCCCTCACTCCCTCACTTTTCCTCACTCTCCTTCACTCACACTCTCCCTCACTCTCCTTCACTCACACTCTCCCTCATTCTCTCCCTCACTCTCCTTCATTCTCTCCCTCACTCCCAGAACACACACTACGTTGAGCATTTATCAAACTTAGTCCGGTTGGAGGCGTTTTCCAGCAGTTTTTTGGTGCCGGTCGTTTTGTCGTGGTGGTGTGGCCAGGTTCTCACAAGCTGTCGTGTTCTTGTGGCTATCGAGCTTCACCCTAGCTATCGTCGAGCTTCACCCTATCTACCGTTGTGCTTCATTCTATCATCGAGCTTCATCTTATATCTTGAGCTTCATCCTATCGTCTAGTTTCACCCTATCTATCGTCGAGCTTCACCCTATCTATCGTCTAGTTTCCCCTATCTATCGTCGAGCTTCACCCTATCTATCGTCGAGCTTCACCTATATCGTCGAGCTTCACCCTATCTATCGTCGAGCTTCACCCTATCTATCGTCGAGCTTCACCCTATCTATCGTCGAGCTTCACCCTAGCTATCGTGTTGCAGATTCTCACCCAAAGCGTCGAGTTTCCCTAGTGTGATTCCCAATTCATTTACAACGCAAAAAAAGCCATTACAGTGAAACCTCTGTTTAACGGAATATATGGGAGAATGTAGTCCGTTATGTCTGCCTGTCTGTCTCTGTCTGTTAGTCTTTCTACCTATATATGTCTGTTTATGTATGGTTTTATATCTGTATGTATGGCTGTATGTCCGTCTGTATGCATGTTTATTTGGTTATATCCCTGTCTACCTATCTGTCTGTCTGCCTGTCTGTTTACCTGTCTGTGTCTGTATCACTTTTCGTTGTCTGTAGTGAGTGATCGTCCGTCTGATAGTGAACAGCTGTAACATGGCGAGGAAGGAGGAGGGAGAGAGGGACATGGAAGAAGGAAGGGAGGAGAGATAGAGAGAGAGAGAGAGAGAGAGGAAGGGCGGGAGGGATAGCTGGGGAGAAGAGGGAAGGGAGAGGGAGGGAGATAGAGGAAGGGAAGGATAGCTGAGGGGAGGAAGGAAGGAAAGAGGAGGGAGATAATGGAAAGGAGGGATCGATGCGGGGAAGAAGGAAGGAAGGAAGGAAGGAAGAAAGGAAGGAAGGAAGAAAGGAAGGTAAACAACAATAACAACAATACATCATCTCCTTCCTGCAACAATCAACAATACACTGCCAAATGACTTATCATATAATTCCATTCAGCAAAAGTTGCAAATGAGAGGCGAAACTTACCACCACACTACCATAATGAGATGCCCGGTGATGAGGTGTGTGTGTGTGTGTGTGTGTGTAATAATTATAATAATAATAATTTACGGTTTATTGAAAGAGCTTGGCAGCCAGAAGGCTGAAAATATACAGTTACATATTTGGGGAATGGGTTTCGAATTACAAATAATATACAAGTAACATAAGTGATACAAATAAGATATATAATAACTAGATGGGGAAAAGCTCAAACTACAGTGCATTTCAACATAGTGACAGTGCAAGAAGTAGTGTTTTACTGGGAGTGAATACACTGGTTTATTTCAAGTTATTAATAATTTTTACAATGGTTGGGACTGGGCTGTTCTTATAGCGATCAGTTCGTGCACGTATGGGCTGGATGCGGTTGTGGTGTCGAACAGCAATTCTCGGGCTAGGGATCTCAGGTGGTACTAGGAGCCGGTGTCGAGGATGGTGTAGAAGCTTCTTACCAAATTTGCAGATGAGGTCGTGGTGATGGTCAGTGAGAGCGAAAGGGTCAGTGTGTTGAGTGCTTTCTGATATGTGAGTAGGAAGGGGAGAGAATAATCTTGCATGCCTCTTTTTGCACTTTTTCTAGGTGCTTGCTTGTGTACATTTAGGAGCAGAAGACTAGGTGGGGAGGCATAGGTGAGCTTGGAAGTTATGAATGTTGTAAACACTGAGGAGCTCAGTGCAGGAACCTGAGGATTTGAGTCGGCGGAGGAGGTGGAGAGATGAAAACTGGAGGATTTGACAACTTTCACTGACGTGGTTTCCAATTTAGTTTGTTGTCTATGGTGGATGCCGAGGAGCTTGTGAATCTAGTACAACCTGGAGTGTGTTCGGACCTAAAGTAATGGAAGGAGGTGGGACAATGTCGGAGGAGAGGTTGATGTGCATAACCATGGTCTTGGTATGGTTGATGGTGACATGGTTGTTGGTGGCCCAGTTTTGACGACTGTTCAATAAATCCTGAAGGGCGGTATAGTTGGGAGCAGAATTGTTGACGCTGATCCCAATGGTGGAGTCGTCGACACATTTCCAGCGAGCGGGGGTTTCTCTTAGGACATCATTGATGAGCATAAGGAAGCAGAGTGGTCCCATCTTGGTGCCTTGGGGGACGCCACAGGTGAGTGACTGAAAGGTGGAGACAGCCCCTCGGAAGCGTACAGCTTGGCGTCGGTCACTGAGGAAGTCTGTAAGCCATGGTATAAGACTTCTCCGAAGCCTGAGGTCAATAGCTTTGTTGATGATTATATTGTGGTCGACTAGGTCGAATGCTTTAGTGAAATCAATGAAGGCGACAGCTACAGACGTTTTTCGTTTCTCGAGATGGCGGTATATGTAATCGAGAAAGCTGACAAGACAGTGAGAGTTTCATAAGCTACAATTGTTGAGGGTCTGACTGTGTGTGTGTGTGTGTGTGTGTGTGTGTGTGTGTGTGTGTGTGTGTGTGTGTGTGTGTGTGTGTGTGTGTGTGTGTTCCGCCCCCCACATGGTGTATACGGTGCACGTGTTGGCTGCCGCTCCACACTATTACATACCATCACTCTTAAACGAAATACTCTCGGGATGAAGGTGTCTCATTTTTCACTGATTTTAGAGATCTTCATGGTGGGGGAGGGGTTGACATGTAACGTGGTTTAGTATGAGACGTGGTTATAATTAGCTCAGGGTTAGCTTATGTGTACACGGTTAGCTTATGTGTACACGGTTAGCTTATGTGTACACGGTTAGCATATGTGTACACGTTAGCTTATGTGTACACGGTTAACTTATGTGTACACGGTTAGCTTATGTGTACACGGTTAGCTTATGTGTACACGGTTAGCTTATGTGTACACGGTTATAATTATATACAGAAACTTTGAACTACATTGCAGGATTTATTCTAATTCTTATCATAGGTTCACCAAATTCAATTTACTTTTATCCAGCTAACCCAAGCTAATCTAACCCAGTCTACCTTAATTACAACCAACCCAAGCTAACTAATCCAGTCTAACCGAACTACAACCAACCTAAGCTAACTAACCCAGCCTACCTTAGCTACAACCAACCCAAGTTAAACTAACCCAGCCTATCTTAGCTACAGCCAACCCAAGCTAATCTAACCCAACCTTTTTAGAACCAACCCATAACCTAACCTAATAAAACCTGTTGTGTGTTTTAATCTCTTAACGAATAAGATTTTTCTCAGTTAGGTATTTCTGTTAAAACAAACGTCACAGTAAAACAAATAGAAGTTAATACTAAGAATAGGCCACTTTGAATTCCTGTTAGTAAATGTTAATATATTAAAATTGAATTAGGTAGAATACATAGATACGTCAAAGGTATGTGATGAAATATTGTCGTGCAGTACCTGTAATTTGGTGAGAGTTGAGGAAACATCTGTTACATGGCCGACACAAGGGACTACAAATACCATAAATTGCTCGTTTATAATTGGTCCAAACCCCAGGGAGCTGTTGACGTGTATGTGTCAGGTGTTAGGTTAATGTTAGAAAAGTTAGTGTTGGGTAAGGTTAAAGTAGGTTAATGTTCCCTATGTTGTATTAGGTTAGATTGGTTAGGTTATTCTAGGTTAGGTTAGGTACGTGTTATATTGTTTAATCTTAAGGTTAAATAAGCTGAGGGCTAATCTTCACGTGATCCAATTTATTATGTTTAGTTTTAATAATCATGTCATTTTGTTTTGTATTTTTGGTGTAAGTCAAATAATATTATGTTGATACTTAAGACTGTGGCCAGGTTCAGGTGTGAAGATTTGGACGGCTGTAGGTGTTAGATTTTATTTATGGACTTGTTGTTCTCTGAGACAAAATCTTGAACTCTGTGAATCATACTATGCCAATTGTCTTATATTTGTAGCGTCACATACTAGGCTTTAACCTTACGTGACCTAAGCTGCCCTAACCATTAAGATTGAGTAATAAGGGATTTGAGCCTTTATATGAACTAGGGTCTGTCAGGCGTATTAGGACTCTGGGGCCTATTAGGATTGGGATATATTAATTGGAGTCGATTAACACTGAGCCCTATTAGCATTGAAGCCCATTAACACTTACGGACAGTCCAATTTGGTTGATTAGGTTAACTCAGGCTAGACGAGGACCTGTTAGACCTGGCCACGTATAGTAGTGGTGAGAGAGGGGGTCAATAGTACCGGACCAGCCCTCACGTTCTCTCCTCTCTATGGTGACGTAAGATAATGGTGATCACGGTGAGTCACGACCCTCAGAAAGATGCACTAGAGCGCAAGGTCCTCAAGACGCGGTGGATAACATTATTGAACCTTGGGCCCTTGAACCCCGAATGGGTGTTCAGGGTTCGAGGGTCACTGAACCTTAAACCTCTGAACCTAGAATCCTTCTAACCCCGACACTCTAAATATCCGCATCCCCAAACCTCATTACCCCAGCCTACGAGATTCTGAACCCACAATACACTAACTCTGAACCCCCAACAATGAATCCCAAAACCCCGACCGATCAGACCACTGATACTCAAACCTAGAACCCGAGACAGGGAACCACAGAACTTCCGATTTCCTAGGCTGACTGGTATGTTGAAGAACCGTAGTCATGGGCATAAATAGTCGCCATACTGTCGTAGATAATTGTGGTCATGCGTTTCATTATATCGTGTACCGTTTAATGTGGCTATAACGTTTGACCTTATCCCCGACATTGAATATAAATGGTCACCTGTTCTCTGTTATTATTTATAAAGGTTTCAGTTCCAGATGAGTGGTGTGTTATATGTATTGAGCAGCAGTAGTGGAAGAAGTACTG
Source organism: Homarus americanus (assembly GCF_018991925.1). NCBI lineage: Eukaryota > Metazoa > Arthropoda > Malacostraca > Decapoda > Nephropidae > Homarus > Homarus americanus. The sequence goes on from NW_024723833.1 coordinate 4,217,819, forward strand.
TAAACTGACTCCATTACTGTTTGTTTCAGTGAGGTTGTCCCTGAGCCAAGTACTGTACCACACGACACTGACGTCATGCTTCCTCTACCGTCATAACAAGGTGAGTACTGCCACTACCTCTTTATCATATGTTTGTTACCTATAAATCACTTAATATCATTAGGTGTTGGTGTAAGTTGAAGAGTTAACATGACACAGGTTTACCGCTCCTCGAGGGACAGTAACTCGCCACACCTCTGGTACGTCCAAGTCACTGTTTACTGTTAATTATCGTTGGTGTTCAGTTAACTCTTGTGTCCTGTGAACCCCACTAAATGTTTAGGCGGACGCTCTTTGATAACGGTTGGGTCCTTCCCTTATTATCGTCAGTTTGGGAGGGGGGGCTCTCACGTGTTTACAAGCGGCTGAGCTACAGTAGGTAAAGTTCTCTCACATCGTGTTGATATAAGTAACCGATTATTTTACGTTATTTTAGCATTATATCCGGACGTTTTGTATCCGTATTCATGAGGAACTTTATGATGAGAAAGCAGTGGTCTTTATTCCCGTGTACTGTACTGTTCGCCTTGTGTGAGAATTGACCCGAGTCTTAGAACACATTCACTGCTGCTTTATTCTTATTTTTATCCGTCAATTATTAGTATTTATTCCCTTATAGTTGAACACACGATACATCCCCGACGTCCCTCATCAGTCACTACTAATCTGTGTCGGTAAACTCCCTCACCCCTTCACCGGGTGCTGGTGAGGTTGGTGCAAATCTAATGAACAATGGCCTCAGAGTCGCTAATATTAATTGGATCATGATTATTATCGAACTGGCCCGAGCTGTTGTTCCCGCCGAGTTTCACGAAAAGCTGTAAAGGACTTGAAGATTTATAGTGAAGGAGAAGTCACGGCTGGTTTGGTTGGGTTCGGCCAGGTCACGTCGGGGCAGGTCAGGTCAGGTCAGGCCGGGTTGGGTTGGGTTAGGTTGGTTTGGTTTGGTTTGGTTAAGTTAGGTTAGGTTAGGTTAGGGTTTACGTTATCATATAACTTATAGCTATTTTGAATGTTTGTATAAAGGGACGTAACACACACACACACACGACACCTTAATTTTTCTAACTATACAATTACACAAATGTACTCCCGGGATGTCATTGAATCACTCACTTCGTTGTGTCTGTTGCCTGTCTGTCTGTCTGTCCTGTGAGTGAGAGAACTATTGGAGGGTGGACGGATTTTGTTCGTGTTTGACAAGGGTATTGGTTCTCCCTCGCTCACCCTACCTCCATCCCCTCCTCACCCCTCACCCACCCCCATCCCCCTTTACCCAAGCCTCCCACCCTCCCACACCAACACCAAATTCACCCTTCTCACCTTTCACCCTCACCCCCTCACCCTTTTTTTCCACCTCCTCCCTTCCCCCATCACCCCCTCCCCCTCACCTAGCACCACCCCCTTTACTCTCTAAGACTCAAACGATTTTAATAATGGTCATAAATCGATTACTTCAACTTGGGGACTGAGGACATTGGGGATAAATCGTGTGTTGGACTTTTAACTGCACTAATAATATGCCCTTCATCTGTTGGTCGATGTATATCAAACACCGTAGTGACGAGAACAGGATCCGTGTTGTGGCTGTTTGTATCTGTCACAACACTAATGTTTTCCTACACAGACACTAAGTCACTTTGAGGGACAGCTAATGTTTTAATGGTTGGTTCATACATACATATATCATTGTCAGGGTTAGTATTTTACATCATTGTGGAGACCAACGTGTGTAGCTAGTGGATATAATGACTTCTATTTCCATTATATGTATACAGGTATCTTTTTCATGGTCACCAGTCTTTTCATCAATACACACCTACGTACATACAGACACCATATAGCCTATTCTCTCTTTGTAAACCAGTGATCACCGAACTTTGTTTTTTCTTTTTTCTTTTTAAAAACCTTATATTTTTTTAAACAGGTGTATCTCATATTCACGAAAATATAGTAGGAAATGTTCCCACTACTATGTTTAATGGACCAATGTATAGTGTATAGTAGTATTTATGTATTGGTTAAGGACTATAGTAAGATATCTCTCTCTTCAGCGACAGACCCTCGACAGTAGCCATCGTTCCTTCTGTTAAAAAAAATCTTGAGATGGAAGGTAATTTGGAATTTACTCTATTGATTCACGGAAACTCGTAAGTAGATTATGAGGGACCAAACTTTCAGATAAAACCCAATGTTTGGTCCCTTATGAATCACAAGATTTGCTGTCTTGGCGAAAGGCAATGATATATTTAGAGGTTAATGATGCCATGGTCTGGGAGCCTTATCTTATTAGGGTCTCTCTCTCTCTCTCTCTCTCTCTCTCTCTCTCTCTCTCTCACACACACACACACACACACACACACACACACAAGCAGGAGTGCCAGTTCTGCCTTGTATGGTACTAAGTAAATTACAGGCTCTGAGCTTCTAGTCGCCCTACAGTGTGCCTCGTCCTGTTTATGTAACCTTATTTATTGTCAATCTCATCACGGTTTCTTGACTGTATGTCAGTTTGGGACGGTACATGTCATAGGCCAGTGTCCCCCTTCGTCCGGCCAGTAGTTGATCAGTACTGGAGGTTGTACTGTACGACCCCCCCCCCCTGCTTATTTCACCCTCAGAAGTTAACTGTACACTAAGGTCATCACCACCTTATACACACAAGCGCTGGGCAGACGAACACAGACGCGAAGGTTCGTGGTTGAGTACATTAGGTTAACACACTCTGTCGTGTTTATTATATTAAAACAAAGTGAATATTAAGAAAAATAGTACATGTTAAGGTTTATAAGTACAAGTATAGAGTTGTTAACGGTGTGGATCAGTTTTATGAATGCCTTTACTGACTGACTGACTGACTAACTGATCCACTGAGAGAACTTTACTCCCATATCCTCAACCCACTCACACCACGGGGTTCCTCACTACACCCTTCATGTCCCAAATTCACGCCTTCCTTTGTAACACAACTTATTTCCAGTTTATGGAACTTACCCTTCTTTTATATGGTAAGAGTGTCATAAAATGTTCCCGTGTCCTGACTACAATGGAAACCCGCATTCAACTTAGTGAACTGTGTAGGCGGGTAACCACATACTTCACCACGGTTGTCTGTCTGTCTGTCTGTCTGCTATATGGACTTTTCTCGTCTTCGTGTGGGATGGATGACGGGAAAGAGACTTCAAGTACAGTGTGTTGGTGGCTGGTAGTGTTGTGTGAGGCAAGTAAGTGTAGGAAGTGACAGGACAGTGCTGACACGACCACTAGTAACACTCCGCGTAATAGGGATGCGGTGGAAGGATGGTTATCGTACTGGGTGGGCAGTCCATTGATCCCGGGTTCTAATCTTAATTGAGAAGGTAATATGTGGATGATTGCTGGTATGAGTCAGTACTGTACCGCCTTACCACCGCTGCTTGTTGTACAGTCACTCAAAAAACTGTCTATACTAAATAGTGTTGAAAAAATATGACACAACGAACGAAGGATTTGGGCAACCCTACCGAGACAACAGGAGTCACAGTGTTCATTCTGAAATTCGACTAGAGATAGTATATCGATTGACTGTACAAACCTCACTGGCTGACAGATATGTTACTCATTGTATGTAATAACATGTGACACTTCGCTCACATGATAGACACCCGTTAATCCCAAAGTTTCTCGATGAGTCTAGTTGGAGTTATTTATACATAAGAACATGATGATCACATTCAATATGAAGGCAAGCAACTAAAAATTTCCCTTTAGCTGTCAAACATATACAGTATACTGTGCGTCAACTTTCCTTCAAAGAACATTTATAAGTTACATTAGTAAGTTACCTCTCTTAATACATGAGAAAAAATCCTACATCCTCAACTTACATGCAGTGGAGGACACAAAGTGAATCACAAACTTCCTCACACACACACAGGTCAGTTCACTCTACTTTACATACTAAATCATAACTGTAACATAACTATGAAATTAAACACCAATCTTCGTATAACTTATGTGTGTCACGGTGGAATTATCTCTAGTTGTTGAAGAGCTACACGGGTGAATTGTATCATTATATATTTATAAAATAATGACCCTAACCTGCACAGTCATGATTACTATAAGGCCACTGTTTTACGATCGAAATACCGAATGATTTTTATACAACCTTTGAAAATGGACATATATTATGGTATTGATTCATCGTCTGTCTGTCTCTCTCTGTCTGTTTGGGTGCCCGTAAATTTTTCCCTGTCCGGAACATAACTCACGTATCGACACAGATATTTGGGTTCATCGACGTGCGCGGTTCAAAGTCAGTGAGTCACTGAATCCAGATCACAGCTAAAGGTCAGAGGTTAGATATGGCAACAGTGTGTCTGATACAATTTTGTAAGGGTGCACCTGGCAACAGTGTGTATAATACACTACTGTAAGATGAGAGGTTAATAATGGCAACTAATTTCATGAATGACATAAGATAAATTATCCAATTAACTGCTGTCGCTAACTGTGGTCACTAACTGTAGTCACTAACTGGACACTAACTGTGGTCATTAACTGCAGTCACGACAAGATATTAACACAACGTATCCAAATATCGTAAGCTGGACCTAACTGTCTACCGGACTTAATATGTAATGATTAATTTCCAGATCTATATATTATAATGTGGGTGACGGTCTCTGTTTGGCCAGCCGCTCTGTTTGTCCATCCATCCGGCGGTGTATACACTTACAGCTGCCGCAGCTTGGGTCGTCCCCCGGAGTGATGGTCGTCTCTGGGGGTGATGGTTGTCCCCTGGGGTGATGGTCGTCCCCCGGGGTGATGGTCGTCCCCCGGGGTGATGGTCGTCCCCCGGAGTGATGGTCGTCTCCGGGGGTGATGGTCGTCCCCCGGGGTGATGGTCGTCCCCCGGGGTGATGGTCGTCCCCCGGGGTGATGGTCGTCCCCCGGGTGATGGTCGTCCCGGTGATGGTCGTCCCAGGTGATGGTCGTCCCCGGGGTGATGGTCGTCCCCAGGGTGATGGTCGTCCCCGGTGATGGTCGTCCCCAGGGGTGATGGTCGTCCCCCGGGGTGATGGTCGTCCCCCGGGGTGATGGTCGTCTCTGGGGGTGATGGTCGTCCCCCGGGGTGATGGTCGTCCCCCGGGGTGATGGTCGTCCCCCGGGGTGATGGTCGTCCCCCGGGGTGATGGTCGTCCCCCAGGTACAAGCACGAGTAACCATAACTTTGCACTGTATTAAATTACTAATAATATTTATGTCTCTTTATGCCTCGCAATACACCCCTTAAGTACACACCTGTAAGTATACTCTACCACAGTGTAGCAGGAGTTTTTGTTTTTAGTTTATGTATATATCAAGTTGACAACAAGATCAAAATTATATCATATACAAGTAAATTGAAACTTTATCTATCTATCTATCTATCTATCTATCTATCTATCTATCATATATATATATATATATATATATATATATATATATATATATATATATATATATATATATATATAATCAAAATTACAACAAACACACAAACGGCATAAAAAAAATAGTATTAATGTCGTACCATAAACTCGACGTCAAACTTTGCAATTGACCAAACACACACACACACACACACACACACACACACACACACACACACACACACACACACACACACACACACACACACACACACACACACACACACACTACGTCCCTCCTGTCACAGTTAACATATCACAAGTTATGCACTAATAAGCACCAAGTTTCACAGCTGTTATGGGTAAAACTTGTGGCGCCATCTGTCAGCGTCTGGGGGACTTAGCAAGACTTCATAAATCATGGGGGACAATATGAATCTCGCACCGTCCACATAAATAATGAAAAGCGACCCAACTAGGATTTATTTAGCTATGATTTATAGAGCCTTTGACTCCATGGTCACTCTCTCTCTCTCTTCTCTCTGTTTACCTTAACTCCCTTCCTCGCTGGCTATCCTCCCTTTCTTTCTACCTTCCTTACCATTCTCCCCCCATCCTTCTCTTCCTTCCTTTCTTAGGCCTTCCCCTTTTCTTTCTCGTTCTCCTCTTGTCCTTCCCATCCTTCTTTCTTCCTTATCTACCTACTTCCCTTCCCTCCTGTTTGCCTCCCTCCCTCCTTCCCTCCCTCCCTCCCTCCTTCCCTCCCTCCTTCGCTCCCTCCTTTTCTCCTTACCCCCCACCCCTCTCTCTCTCTTACCTGTTTTCCTCTTTCCATCACTCTCTGACTTCCTCCTTCCCTTTCCCTCCCTCCTTTCCTTCCGGGAGACTTTGTGTTGTATTCGATACCCTCTCTCTCGCTTTCTCTTCTCAAATTGTATCGATGCTTTCTCACTTTCCCTAAATGTATTGTATCTACTCTCTCTCTCTCTCTCTCTCTCTCTCTCTCTCTCTCTCTCTCTCTGGATCACCTGACTCTAGGGGTACTGTGTATTGTACAGTACTTTCTCTGGATGGGCTTTATTGTGTCAGTACTTTCTTTTACTGGTCCTTTGTACTCTCCTTAATTAAACGTCAGGTTGCTTCTCTACTTTCACTTGGGGCTCTATGACAACAGTACTTTCCTCTCAGTGAAGTTTCTCTTGGATTATATTAAAACTTTCCCTTAGTTGAAAGTTTAGAAAGCATCGTTATTTATTTTCTCTCACTAATATTCCCATTAACGCTTTACTTTCCTCTCATGCAAAACTGTGTTGCGGGGTTACTTTCTCTATCTGAACCTTGTGTTGAATTGATACTTTCCCTTGCTTAACAGTGTACTATATTTATACTCTCTTTAATTGAACCTTTTTCCCGTGTTAGTACTCTCTCTCTTGCTTAAGATTGTGCTCTACTTTCTATTATTGAACATTGTCCTATGTTAGTACTTTAGCATATCATTGTGCTATACTTTCCTTTTTTAACCTTGGTCAGTACTTTCTGTTATTGATACTTTCATGTTCTTACTGATGCTTTCAGTTTCACAAAAGTACTTTCCTTCACTAAAACGTTGAAGACATCCGTACTTTCCTTTACTGAAGCCTATTTCACTTCAATACTTTCTTTCCGTGAATGTTATATTACCTCAGTACTTTGCCCTCCTGATACTTGCCTTCACTGAATACTTTCATATGTCTTCTGCGAAAGTTCCATTTTTTCACAACTTTCCCTTACTGGTACTTTCCTTCACTGAAAATTCAATAGCAACGGGAGAGGAGAGGATTGGGGGGGGGAGGAAGGAGGGAGGGGAGGAGGAGGGGAGGTGGTAGAGGGATGGGGAGATAAATGAAGGGAGGGAGGGAGGGAGGATAGTGAAGGGCAGGTGACTGAGATAAATGACACTTGCCCCACACCTGTGTCATAGTGTCAGACAAACACCTGACACACCTCACACCTGACACACCTGTTGCACTGTAAAGGTCTTCAAATTTATGCTTGATGATTTATCGCCACATGTAACACAAGGGGCGGCAGGAGGAGAATATTGGGGAGCAGACAAGGAAAATCTCACGTGATTTTTATGATTGGTATTTGGGATCACATGAAGGTTAGCTCCCCTCCCCCAGCTTACTTCACTTTATGTTTACCTAAATAGTAACCTAACCTGACCTAACCTGACCTAACCTAACCTTTCCTGACCTAATATCATAGCCTCACATAACCAAGAGAGAGGGAGATAGTCATAAAGAGAGATAATCAAACTGTACTGGGAGAGACAGCCATGGCGTCTCTGCGTGCGTGAGTGCCAGTCGTCGAGCACAATAACTTAGAACAAAGAGAAACGTATTATGATCATGTCAGTATTATAGGTGCGTGGAGGTAACCCAACAGGACCTTGGGGAGTAGAGCAGGTGGTGTGTCCTCTACCTGGTGATACAGTGTGTGGGTCTCTACCCCTTCCTCCCGTCTTCCCCCTCCCCTGACGACCTTGACCTAATGTATGGTGCTATAATAATTTTTACTCTGTTATTATTATCATTATTATTATTATTATTATTACTATTATTATTATGATTGATATTATTATTATTATTATTATTATTATTATTATCATTATCATTACATTAGCCAACGTCATTATCATAATAGTAACTATTTTTGTGCTCAAACACCATTCAGCTATGGCTAATTACGTCTCCCTCATTAATATGAAAATTGTTTCATTCCATCACACATATAAAACATATAGTCACAATATAAGCTGTGCATTGGGATACAATTTTATATATGGCTCCTACAGATAAAAGAACCCACACAGAAACAAAAATATTTTATTTTCCTAAATTGAGTCGTATATTTTTTTTTGTTTTTTTTGCGTCAGTGAGCCATAACGCCAGAGCTGATGGTTGGCAAGCTTAACCCGCCCAACTCACCCACCCACCCACCCACCCACCCAACACTCCCACACAAATAACCCACCCACCGCACACTGGGCATTCTGGACATTTATATGTGTATCTGTGCATGCACTGTTTATATATGCACGTACTTGTATATTTACATATTTTTGCGCGTAGTTATATATGTAGTTATGTACGTAATTATTGGTGTGTTCATGTGCGTGTTTATGAGTGTATTCATGTGCGTATTTATCACTATTCATGTACGTAATTATGTGTATATTGTTTATTGAGATATGTGTTTATGTCCGTATTAACATGCGTATTTTTGTACGTATCTATGTATGAATTTTTTATTTTTCATACGGTATATCTATTTGCATAAAGATGTGTATGCACTGTATACGTTGGTTTATGTATGTGTATTCATATTTGTAATCATGTGTGCACTGTACTTGTATTTGTATGTGTATTCGAATTTACCTGCGTATTTGTGTGCGTATATTTCTATGCGTATTAGTCTCTTCATTTATGTGCGTGTTTTCTATGCGTATTTATGTTGGTATATGAGTGCGATGTGTATTCTCCTGGTTCTATTTTTAGCGTGTCTTGTTTAGCTTAGATATATCCTGGATGAGTATGTTGAATATTCACGAGTGCGTTCCTCCTCTCCCTACACCGTGAGTTGGCGTGTCGGCGTTGGGCAAATATTCGCGTTGGTCATTTTTCTCGCTCGTTTACGCGTTGATCTGGCGTTTCGACGTGGTGAAAAAAAAAATTGCCCATACGCACCATAGTTTTACGCACGACTAAGCTAGAACGTGAACGCATAACGTGGATTGCACTGCACCCTTCCCCACACACACCCACACACACTCTCTCTCTCTCTCTCTCTCTCTCTCTCTCTCTCTTTTACGCACACACACACACATATAGATAATTGGAAAAACAGAGCGCAACATTGAACTTTTTCCATCGTTCACTTGTCTTTCTGGTATCAAGGGATTGCTGGGTTGGGCAATCTACTGAATTAAAAAAAAACGAATCGTACTGAAAAAAATAAATGAATAAATAGCAAATAGTAGAAAAATATAGATAATAATAATAATAGGAAACTGAATCCATAAGAAAAACGTAAATAGTAGAAAACATTGTAAATAATAGTAGGAAAATAGTAATTAAAATAGAAATTAGTGAATCATAGTTGTATTATTTTTTTAAAATGGTAAACCCAGATTTTAAATGAGAATAAAGTCACTTATTTTAGTACATTGTTTGTGTTTATAATAATATTAATTCAGTTATTATCCGGACGTGAAACAGAAGTAAAAAATAAATAAATACGATCAAATCCTTAGTTGATAAGATAAACGTAATTGATTGTAATTAGTAGTTTAAACTATACGTGATTGGGTTGATTGTTTGTTTGGGTTGATTGATTGGGTTGGGTTGATTGATTGATTAAAATTGATATAGGACATAATATAGGGATTAAGGGATTTCAGGGATTAGCAGGGATTAAAATTGAGAAGTAATGGAATAAAAGTGAAAATCGTGAAATAATTTAAATAATCCTATAGACTTTTAAAATTCCAACATCTAAATTTAACCTGGAATTATAATATTTAGTTGTAATGGGGGAAATAACATAACATATTTATATATTTAATTCCCGAAAAAAATTTGAAACCTCGGGAATTAAATTTTTAAGTGTGAAATTAAAACATCTAATTTCTCTCAAGATTTAGAGATCCGTGGAATTAGAATTTAAATCAATGGAATAGAATTAGAAAAATACCATTAAAAATAATATTCGACTGACCTATTTTTTATGGGGGGTGGGGGGTGGGTGGGGGGATTCTAGCATTTCTTTTTAATTTTGAAATAATGTGAGAATTTTTTAAAGATAATACAGTAAATATAATTCAGTTAATCTCACAAGCTCTTGACAATCCCGGGAATTAGAATAAAAAGAATTATTTAAAAAAGATAAAAATAATGAAATAATTTAGGCAGATCCATAAGCTTTTGGGATGGACGGAGAGACTGACCCACACAGAGACAGACAGACAGATAGACAGACAGACAGACAGAATGACGGATAGAGAAAGACAGACAGACAGACAGAATGCCGGGTAGACAGAGGAAGATAGATAGACAGAATGATGGATTGAGTGACAAATAGAGAAACAAACAGAAAATTTAAAATAAAATGACGGGTAGAGAGAGACAGACAGATAGTTCATGATAGTTGGAGAGACAGACAGATAGTTCATGATAGTTGGAGAGACAGACACGCAGACAGAAAAGACAGAACATTTTTCTTAGTGAAGGAAGATGTTATGTTAGGTAGAAAGGTGAGCATGTGGGTGATGTTTATTTACTCTCTCTCTCTCTCTCTCTCTCTCTCTCTCTCTCTCTCTCTCTCTCTCTCTCTCTCTCTCTCTCACAGAAGTAAGAGAACATGTGAGCAAGAGGGCCAACAAGAGACAGACGTCATGACGCCCTAAGCTTCGGAAATTAAAAACTCCGGCACCTGGAAAGTTTGAGACACACACACACTAATGAGGAGTAATTGTGCCCACACTTGTCTCCATAACATTTTTCCGCATTTATCCGAATAAACCCTAAAAAATTCGGTTAAACGGGTTTCCGGAATTCGGTTAAACGTTTTATTTTATATGTTTACCCCATGTATCCGGAATTAATTTAAATCGATGTCTATATTTATTTTCTTAAATATCCGAATTAATCCCAAAAAAATACGGTTGAACGTGTTAGTATATGATATTCTTCCATTATTTATCCGTAATTCGGTGGGAAATTGTTAACGCCGAGGACAAGGTGCGTAGGTGTTGGCCTTAGGGGGAGAGGGTGGGTAAGGGGAGGGGGTGTGAGGTGAGAGGGAATGAGGGGAGGGGAAGGATAAGGGGAGGGGACGGGGTGTAGAGAATTGCCGGTCTTGCCTAGGAGAGATGCACGTGCTAACATTTCCCCTCTATGGAGGCTTATTGTGGCGTTGTCTGGACGAGGGGAAGACTTGTAGTGCCCGGCATCTCCCCTCCGAAGCGCTTATTGGCGTTGTATAGTTGGTGTTGTGTGGCGTATCCCTTCAGCAGAGGCACATTATGGCGCACAGTGGTGTTGTCTGGGCGATAAGGGACGCATATAGTGCCCTTTATATTGGCGTGTTATGGCGTATTGTGGCGTTGTCTGGACTAGAAAATGTGGTGCCCCGGTTTATCTGCTGTGTAAGGCGTATTAACATATTATGGCGTGGGTGGGCGAGGGGTGTGAGAGATAAAGAAGCTGATCGCGTCCCACAGTAAAGGCGTACTGGCGCATCTGGTGTGGTGTTGTTAAGTGAAAGATGTAGACGTGAGCTGTCTCTCTTATAATGCTGTTGAGGCGTATAATGACGTTGTGTATACGAGGGGCAAGGCAGGCATGGAGGCAACTCCCCTCTGTACTGGCGTATAGTGGTGTTGTGTGTGCCAGGAAGAGGACAGGCACCTCCTCTGTAATGGCGTATCGTGGTGTTGTATGGTGTTGTGTGTGCCAGGGGAAAGAGAGAGGGACAGGCAGCTCCCTCTGTAATGGCGTATAGTGGTGTTGTATAGTGGTGTTGTGTGTGCCAGGGGAAAGAGAGAGGGACAGGCAGCTCCCTCTGTAATGGCGTGGAGTGTCATTGTGTAGACGAGGGGAAAGACATAAAGAGGCAGGCATCTCTCTCTCTATATAATGGCGTATAGTGGCGTGGTGAGAGTGAGGTAGGTTATGGCCCCGAGTAGATCGTGGGGTAATTTAATCATAAGAGATCATAAAGGGGCGGAAATGGCTTTATTATTCCCTTCTCAGCGACAAGTGGGGGCGTGGAGCTGTTGTTTATTGTGTCTGTATTGTGTCTGTATGTATATGTGTGGACACCCATAACTTACTACCAACCAACGACACACACACACACACACACACACACACACACACACACACACACACACAGACACACACACACACACACACACACACACACACACACACACACACACACACACACACACACACACACACACACACACACAGAGCCACATTCATTTTTACAGTATGTATATGTTACTTGCTAGATATGAGCCTTTACCCCACCATGATTTTAATACAGTTCCTCACTGTTCATATCCACCAAGATTGCCATGCAGATAGACCCTCACATTCTCAAAAGCTCTTGCGTTGGATTTCCCCCTGACTGTGAGAACACGACTAACTGGCTCACTTACTCTCTCACATATACGAGTTCTGAAACGATCTTATGCTATTTTTCCTTACGAGTTAGAGATTGCGAAGGTGTCGATCTACAGTACAGGATGATTCTCAAAGGTTCGTAAGTTATGGTTTTTCGTCTCCCCAACTGCAGATAAATTTTTAAAGATTCCAACAATTAGATTTTGCGGGTCACGTGAATATTAGACAACCCTGTTTATTTCACCTTAAGATAAACCACCCTGACACGAAACTACCCTAACCTAACCTAACCTAACCTGAACCTACCCTTACCCTGCCTCCCCCCAGGTAGCGTTAGAGAGCTTAATTAATAGGTGATATATGCTGGATGGGGTGACTAATCTTCACGTGGTCGAATTTTTATATTAAGTGGAGATGTGAGTTCGGCATCTATAGAGCTCGCTGACACTACGACACGAGTATGGCGGTCACAATGGCGTTGAAACTGCGCTGAGACTCTTATTATACAGTAGATACGTTCTCTCTTTTCCCAAGGTGGCGTTGGGGGAATGGGGGGGTGGGGGGGTTGGAGGGACAGTGGAGGTGGGAGGGCAATAGTAAGGAAGGAGTGGAAGGGTGGTGGGAGGGAAGTGGTTGCTGGTGTGATGGAGGGTTGACGGGGGAGGTAGGGAGGTAGGGTAGGAGGAGAGAGGTGGGGAGGCTGGAGAGAAGGAGGTAGGTGGAAGGAAACTGAAGGGGAGGTGGATAGATGGATGGAGGGACGGCGGGGAAGGGGACTATAGCAAATCCTAGAGAGAGAGAGAGAGAGAGAGAGAGAGAGAGAGAGAGAGAGAGAGAGAGTGTGTGTTTGTGGAGGCTGGCCATTTGCTCACACAAACCTTCGTGTATCACCATATAATACTCAGCGCCCCCTGCTATTAATAAGACTCCCCTGCGTGTCCGGAATACTCACACTGAGGTCTAATTGGTCGTTAGGGTGCCAACTGTCAGTTAGTACGACCTAAGACGCTGTTACGAGCATTCTTACCTCCCTCGATATTGTGATAATAATTTTTCTCATTTTCCTTTGCAATGAGATACTAAATGTGTTTACCGATCTCTTGTGTGAGGGTGGATGTGTTTAGCTTATCTTATTCTCTCTACTTTATTCTTTTCTTTTCTTTTATTTTATTTTCCTTATTCGTATATTTTTTATTTGTTTTGTATTTTCTATTTTTTTCCAATTTCCGGCGCTATTTTTCTGTTTTTATTTTTGTCTTATTCTTATTTTTTTATTTGTCTTATTTTTGTCACATTTCCTTATTTTATTTCGCTATTATTTATTGTATATCATGTTAATTTTTCTTATCTTCGTATTTTCTTTATTCGGATTTGTCTTTTCTTATAATTCTGTTTCATTTTGACCTTCGTTGTATTTCTCTTTTGTTTTGTTTTATATTTTTATCGTCTTCATTTCAATTAACTTCAGACGTCTTGGTTGTTTTATCTCTGTTTGTATTATTATTATTGTTATTATTATTATGTGTAGTAGTAGTATATTATTATTATTATTTGTTATATAATTAGTCTCTCTCTCTCTCTCTCTCTCTCTCTCTCTCTCTCTCTCTCTCTCTCTCTCTCTCTCTCTCTCTCTCTCCTTCCCCCAACCCCTCGCTTTAATCAGGTGAGTGAAGAAGCCTCGAGAGTGACTCAGCGTTTGCTCGGATTGAAGCTGCTTATCTCACATGTAAGATAACTCTGTAAGTGTCTCTGTTATCTTGTGAGCTAGAGAGATGTTTACTTTCTCACATGTAAGATAACAAGTGTCTCTGTTATCTTGTGAGCTAGAGAGATGTTTACTTTCTCACATGTAAGATAACAAGTGTGTCTGTTATCTTGTGAGCTAGAGAGATGTTTGCTTTCTCACATGTAAGATAACAAGTGTCTCTGTTGTCTTGTGAGCTAGAGAGATGTTTACTTTCTCACATGTAAGATAACAAGTGTCTCTGTTATCTTGTGAGCTAGAGAGATGTTTGCTTTCTCACATGTAAGATAACAAGTGTGTCTGTTATCTTGTGAGCTAGAGAGATGTTTACTTTCTCACATGTAAGATAACTCAACATGTCTATTTTTTATGTATTTTTTTTGCCTCTGTCTGAACCCTCCTTAACCACAAACGCCACAGTATTTCAAGAAACAGTAATTGCTAGACGTTAGGTTAGGTTAGGTTAGGTTAGGTTAGGTTAGGTTAGGTTAGGTTAGGTTAGGCTAGGTTAGGTTAGGTTAGGTTAGGTTGCTTGCGTCGTAAAGTACCCCGTGTATCGTGTCGACGTTAACTGCTGTGCCATTGCTGTGATACCGACGTGCTGTGTGCTTCATGATGTACCATTAAAGCTGTGATGTGTAATTACGGCGCTGTGAACTTGCTGTGTCATCATAAGGGGATTAAAGCAAGACTAAGATGCTGTGTTATGGCGTGATGGTACAGTGTTGGTGTTGCTGCTGTGTCAGGCTGAATTTGATTCTGCTGTACCATGAGGGTAGAACATTCCACCCAGGTGCTGTTGTAACCTTGCTGTTTCATCATTTAACACCACGAAGACATTTTAACCTGCCATGAATCCCGAACACATTATTAACGATGCTGTGTCATTAACTCAGACTTTCTTTTTAGGCTTTACTGTCTCCTCTTAACAGCACAACGACTAATGCTGTGATGCGCTTTTACTGTAAGATGTTCATGATGCTGAGTGCTAATGACAGTATGGTAGTTATTATTATTATTATTATTGTTTTAGCCAATCGTAACCCGGAATTAAATCTTACTCGCTTTAGAAAATAGGATCGCATATTGAAAGTTGTGTTCGATGTATTTTCCCACCGTAGTGAGATAGGGAGACACAGATAAACAGAGTGAAAAGAAAGGGGGGGATAATGAGAGAGAGAGGTAAAGGTAGTAATAGAAAAAGAGATTGGTAGAGGCAGACAGACAAAGTGGGAGGTAGAGAGATAAAAGGACACAGAAAGACAGACAGACAGACAGACAAGGTTGTTGAAGTCATCCAGTTAGCAAGGACTCTCAGAAGAAGACAAATAAGATTAGTCTCTTCTTGGGCCAGGTCCGCCACGCCCGGGGAATTACCGCCCACACCCGCCCAAGAAGCAAGGTAGTGAAGCTCCCAGTAACACCTGTGAATCTTCTTCATTAACAACAACGCTCACGGAGTCTCAAATACTCCTATGTTATTTATTGCCCTTTACTTGTGAGAACGTATTTAACTAGCTTACTGAAGTTAAATATTTTACCACCTTACTTGTGATGTGATGACGTGTTTATGTGGCTGATTAGAAGATTCTCCTAACTTAAAATACGACACCAATGGGGATTATTGAAGGTGCATAAGTGTGTTTCATCTCCAAACTGTGAGAAAGCGTAAGTCTTAGCAATGTCAACCAAAGCTGCGTCGACATAATAGTGAAACTGTAGTCTGGTGAGAAGATCTATGTTAGAGTACAGTACATCTTGACTTTGGACGGTCATCTGCACACATGATTTATCCTCTTATCATCATCACTGTCTCGCTATTGTCTCTTCCTTATGGTTCAACGAAGGCGACAACAAAATAACAAACACGAAAAAATGATTTGTCGCTCATAATAATAATAATAATAATAATAATAATAGTAATATTAATAATAATAATAGTAATAATAATAATAATAATAATAATAATAATAATAATAATAATAATAATAATAATAATAATAATATTAATATTAATAATAATAATAGTAATAATAATAATAATAATAGTGAAAATAATAATACTACTACTAATATTAATAATAAAATAATAACAACAACGACAATATTAATAATAATAATTATAATAATAATAAAAATTTAATAATAATGTGGTCATCATCATCACCCTTCACCAGCATCACCTTCAACATCACCTGAGCCCAGACAGATGTCGCTCCTACAAGCCTGACCTTTCCGAATGTATAATTCTCACCCGTGCCACCACATTCTGACGTGCCTGTATTTATCACCTGACATTACGTTGATGATCTGACACATGCGGAGACGTTCTTCTAGCAAGGAAACATTTAATCAGACAATCAATCAATTAGTAATTATTTTGTGTTGGGTAGAAACTGATTTATTGAACTGTTATTATCCTCTGTCCGTAAAGATACTGAGTGAAAAATTAATATGTCTATCTCTGTCTATCTATCTCTCTGTCTGTCTGTCTGTCTGTATCTGTTTGTTTGTCTTTCCAGAGTTGGAAATCACATTGACTTAAACAAATCAATCTAGCATGTACTTTGTCGAAGCTGTTGGCAGCCATACAGTTGTGATGTATTGAAATAACCTGAATGAGACAGCTGGCCAGGTGTGTCTTGATAGGTAATTAGGTTTTATTATTATTTTATTATTATTATTATTATTATTATTATTATTATTATTATTATTATTATTATTATTATTATTATTATTTTATTATTATTATTATTATTATTATTATTATTATTATTATTATTATTATTATTATTATTATTATTATTTTATTATTTTTATTATTATTATTATTATTATTATTATTATTATTATTATTATTAATACTATTATTATTATTATTTTTATTATTATTATTATTATTTATTTTTTTATTATTATTATTATTATTATTATTATTATTATTATTATTATTATTATTTTATTATTATTAATATTATTATTATTATTATTATTATTATTATTATTTTTATTTTTTATTATTATTATTATTATTATTATTATTATTATTATATATTATTTATTTATTTTTATTATTATTATTTACTATTATTATTTTTATTATTATTTATCATTATTATCACACACACACACACACACACACACACACACACACACACACACACACACACACACACACGTATATAATATAATAATTCCACAAGGGTTGAAGGATGTAGTGCTGAGGTGGCAATATTACAGGTTGTTGAAGGAGGTTTACTGTTACACTTTACTACCAACACTATGTCTCTCACACAGTCTAACACGCCGCCTTATCATTACACCCGACATTAACTACTTCAACTACCGACACCACCCACGTTTTAAACTCTCTTAAGATTCTCATTTCATCTTCGCTAATATGAGAGAAGATGATATATTTTATGTCCTGACTTTCACTTGAACGATGTGTAAATATCTACTTCGGTATACCAAGTACTCTAAAGTATATATGTGTGTGGATATATGTGTGTCTGTGTGTGTGTGGATATTGGATACACACTCACACACACACACACACACACACACACACACACACACTAACACATACACCGTTCAGGGTGTGTGGATATATGTGTGTCTGTGTGTGTGTGGATATTGGATACACACTCACACACACACACACACACACACACACACACACACACTAACACATACACCGTTCAGGGTTCGAACCAGCGTCCCTGAACTCGCCAGCCGTATGAGCTACCGCCACCTCATGATTGTGTACACTGGAACACGTGTCAGGGCCCTCAATAGTCTCCATTAGCAAGACGTAAGTTTTAATGGGTGGTGGTGTAGTGGTACGGCCTTGGACTAGCTTATTGAAGTACCAGAGTTCGAGTTCTGGATGGGAAATTCTGTTTAACATTGATAATACAATGTGTGTGTGTGTGTAATAATGTCCATTCTTTCAAAACAAAATATGATAAACAGGCAGGAGAATAATGGACCGTACAGAGAGTTATCCTATTAGTCAAATATCAACAACACACAACATAAACATCAAATCCTATCATGTATTCATAGAACACACACACTAAGCACACACACACACACACACACACACACACACACACACACACACAAGCACACACACACACACACACACACACACACACACACACACACACACACACACACACACACACACACACACACACACACACACACACATCGAACACAAACACTCCCTGACATATCTAACTCAGAACACAAAACCTGTGTAACTGTTGAACGAAAACTGGATTCCCTCACATTTTTGGAACCCAACATATGTGTATAAAGGAGACGGTCTTTTCACACCTCTTCTCTGCTCATGAGTCTTGTAAAAATTTGGAAGATTATGTATCTGATACCAGGACCTAACCTGACCTGACCTAACCTAACCTAACCTGACCTAATCCAATCCAACGTAACATAGCTTAACCTATCCGAATTTATGTTTAGGTAACCTTTCCCCCCTCCCTCCCTCCCTCCTCCTCCTCCCTCCCCCCTCCCTCCCTCCCTCCTCCCTCCTCCTCCCTCCCTCCTCCCTCCCCTCCCTCCTCCCTCCTCCCTCCCTCCCTCCCTCCCTCCCTCCCTCCCTCCCTCCCTCCCTCCCTCCCTCCCCTCCTCCCCTCCCTCCCTCTCCACACATCATGTACCTCTCTCTCTCTCCCACATATATTTTCCTTACCCCCCATCTATCCTTTCCTCCCCCTTACACACACAACAACTCGACCTTCCCTACCTACCCCCACAATCTGTAGACTCGACCCCTTCCCTCCCCTTCCTCCCCTTCAATCTGTGCAATCTGACCCCTCCCCTTCCCTCCCCTTCCCTCCCCTTCAATCTG
Organism: Homarus americanus; assembly: GCF_018991925.1. Taxonomy (NCBI): domain Eukaryota; kingdom Metazoa; phylum Arthropoda; class Malacostraca; order Decapoda; family Nephropidae; genus Homarus; species Homarus americanus. Next base: position 4,237,046 of record NW_024723833.1, read on the forward strand.
TGTAACTTGACCCCCTTCCCCTCTCCTCAATCTGTGACTCTACCCTCCCCTCCTTCCCCTTCCCTCCCCTCCCCTCCTCCCCTCCCCTCCCCTCCCTCCTCCCACACTTTTATGACTCTACCCCTCCTTCCCCTTACAATTTTCCCAGAAGGGGGAGGGAGGGAGGAGGAAGGGTGTTTGGTCGTTCTACGGATCCAATGCAAAATTTCCACCATTGTGAAAGGGAAAGGGTGCATTATTTAATAGACCTGCCTTAGGGTACTACCAGGGACAATACAACCATGCACACACACTCGCTCTCTTTTTTTACTTTCTCTCTTTCTCTCTTTCTCCTCTAACTTTCAATATTTCTTTCTAGCCTGAGGGAGAGTGAGGGTTGGGGGGAGGTGGTGAGGGATGGGGGGTGAGGAGAGGAGCTGAAGGAGATGGTAAGAGGGTAGGGTGAAGGAGAATGGGGAGGAAGGTTAGGAGGGAGATTGGAGGATAGGGGAGAGGGAACTAAGGAGAGGTAAGGAGGAGGGTAGAGAGGAGGGTGAGAGATAAGACAAATTAGTGGGAGAGTGAAGAGGAGGAAGGAAGAGAGGAAGGAAACTCTCTCTCTCTCTCTCTCTCTCTCACATCACCTTTTGTCTGGGGGTAACAACAGAATATAGAATCAGAGAGAGAGAGAGAGAAAGGGGGGAAGGAGGAAAGAAAGATAATGAGTTTATAGAAAGTAAAAAAGAGTGATGGAAAGAAAGACGACACATTTGATGGCGTAGGAGAGAAAGAAAGGGAGATAGAGATAGAAGTATAGGAAGGAGAGAGACAGGCTAAGAGGAATAGTGAGATGTTTATATATAGAGAGAAAGAGAGAGCAAGATAGAATGAGTGAAAGGGAGAACAGGAAAAAGAAAAAAAGGAGAACGAAAAAGAGCGAGGGAAGACAAGAGAGAGGGAGACTGATAACAAGAGCGAGAGAGAGAGAGAGAGAGAGAGAGAGAGAGAGAATGATAACGAAACATAAACATGGTGTTTTCACTGGGTAATGTATCGACAGCTAGCGGTGGGAGTCAGTAACAAGGCCACGATAAATTGCCTCATTTCAGACCACTCAACACGCCACCAGTCCCGCCACGCTGCCAAGCTACGCTAAAAAAGCGCCAATTTGCACCAAATTGAGATAGCTCTACTCAGACTACGCCAAATTGCGCAATAGTGCGCTAAACGGTGCCTAGCTACGCGGCATAGCGCCAAACTGCGCCAGACTGCAAAGCTACGCCAAAATGCGCCAGTTTGTGTCAGTTTACGCCAAACTGTTAAAAAACATAAAATTGTGACACACTGTGCTTACACGCCAGATTCCGCCAAAAAGCGCCAAATTACGCCAAAACAACGCCCAAACGCGCCAAACTGCACTGAATGTATCGGACTAGACCAGATTGCGCCAAACCACGACACATTACGACAAACTACATGAACACGTGCACAAAACTCCTAAACAAAAAACAAAATAATTTTAGTTTCAAACTAATGTTCAAACACATAGTTAGGAAAAATGACAGTACAGGTAAAATGTATTGTACAGGTGCACTAGAGGGTTCAGTGGATGGTACATGTTAAGGTGCAGGGCATGGTACAGATTCAGATACAGATACAATAGGTGGTACAGGTACAGTGGATGGTACAGGTTCAGGTATAGGTACAGGTATTGTGGATATTATTCTCTCTCTCTCTCTCTCTCTCTCTCTCATCATCATCATCAGTTCGTGTCACTGTCATTTATCAGGACCTTGAGACAGTACTTCAGGACGGCCGTCTCACACTTTCACTGTTGTTCCCTCGGCCTCGCTCCTACGGGACTGGGATTCGGTTTGCATGATAAGAGTGTGTAGTAGGTCTTCTGGAGCCAAACTAAGCTCCCAGTCCGAAACCCCGGATCCGAACCCGAAGTTACGTTAGGTGAGTTAGGTTTCATGAAGTTAGGTGACAGGTGACTTCGATTTGATTGTGTTAGGTGGTAGTTAACTTAGGTCTGATGAAAGTTAGGTTAGGTGACAGGTGAATTAGGTTTCATTAAGTTACTGTGGGTTAGAATAAGGTTAATAACATCGATAATAATAATAATGATAATAATAATAATAATAATAATAATAATAATAATAATAATAATAATAATAATAACGATAAACAACAACAACAACAACAACAACAACAACAACAACAACAACAACAACAACAACAACAACAACAACAACAACAACAACAACAACAACAACAACAACAACAACAACAACAACAACAACAACAACAACAACAACAACAACAACAACAACAACAACAACAACAACAACAACAACAACAACAACAACAACAACAACAACAACAACAACAACAACAACAACAACAACAACAACAACAACAACAACAACAACAACAACAACAACAACAACAACAACAACAACAAATGATGAAGAATTATATACCATAAAATTAATAATTAGAGCAACATAAAGAACACCCGATATAAAAGTTTCATACTAAGCAAAATTAATGTGTGAACCTTTACTGGGGGAGTCATGCTCAGGTGAGTAATAATAATGTATAATACATGCAAGGCCCGGAGTGATGTCTACCTGGCTGGCTCTTATGAGTATATGTTGGGGTAATTATTAATTTTTTTCCAATTCTTCCTTTCCTTCTCCCTTTAAAGTAATAATTTTTCCCTCCTTTCTTCCCCTCCCCATTCCACCTTTCGGTTTTCCTTCTCCCTTTCCCTCTTCACACCTCCCCTTTAACCACATTCCACTTCCCCTCTCCTCTCCTCCCAATTCTGCCTATCCCCTCGCTTCTTCTTCTCCCCCATTCCTCATCTGTCCTCCTCAAAATTTCACCCCTCCACCCATCCCTCCCCTCCCCATTCCAGTTCCCCCCTGTCCTACTCCCCTTCTTTGCTTCCCAGTTGTACCTGTCCCCTCCCTCCCTCCCATCCCTCCTCCCCAATGCACTTTCTTGGCTTTATTTAGAGAAAGAATACATTTAGATTAGCCTTTGTTTCCGTGTGAAGCCTGATGACGTCACGTAGTTGGATCTTAGTGGAGATGGGATTGAGGGAACGATGTAGGACCCGGTGAGAGGCTGACTGTAGGACCCGGTGAGAGGCTGACTGTAGGACCCGGTGAGAGGCTGACTGTAGGACCCGGTGAGAGGCTGACTGTAGGACCCGGTGAGGCTGACTGTAGGACGGTGAGGGGGCTGACTCTGACTGTAGGACCCCTGGAGGTGAGGTGAGGGGGACCCAGGTGACTGTGGGGTGAGGGCTGACTGTGGGACCCCCGGTGGGGCTGACTGTGGGACCCCTGACTGGGGACCCGGTGATGGACTGACTGTGGGACCCGGTGGGGAGGCTGACTGTGAGAGGGTGACTGTAGGACCCGGTGAGAGGCTGAGGGGCTGACTGGGGACCCTGGGTGAGTGAGACTGACTGCCCGGTGACTGTGGGACCCGGTGAGGTGAGGACTGAGGCTGACTGTGGGACCCGGTGAGAGCTGACTGTGGGACCCGGTGAGAGGCTGACTGTGGGACCCGGTGAGAGGCTGACTGTGACTGACTGGGACCCGGTGAGAGGCTGACTGTGGGACCCGGTGAGGCTGACTGTGGGACCCGGTGGGGAGTGACTGTGGGACCGGTGAGGCTGACTGTAGGACCCGGTGAGGCTGACTGTGGGACCCGGTGGGGAGGCTGACCTGTGGGGACCCGGTGAGAGGCTGACTGTGGGACCCGGTGAGGCTGACTGAGTGAGAGACTGACTGTAGGACCCGGTGAGGCTGACTGTGCTGAGAGGCTGACTGTGGGACCCGGTGAGGCTGACTTGGGACCCGGTGAGAGGCTGACTGTAGGACCCGGTGAGAGGCTGTGGGACCCGGTGAGGGAGCTGACTGTGAGGACCCGGTGAGAGCTGACTGTAGGACCCGGTGAGGGCTGACTGGGACTGTGACTGGTGGGACCCGGTGAGAGGCTGACTGACCCGACCCGGTGAGAGGCTGACTGTGACTGACCCGGTGAGAGGCTGACTGTGGGACCCGTGTGAGGCTGACTGTAGGACAGTGAGAGGAGACTGAGGCTGAGGGACCTGTTGAAACACGAAGAAGACAGAGAGAGATAAGGAGAATGTAGCAACACGAAGACAGAGAAACGATATGGGAAATGTAGAGTGAGGGACAGGTGTGTGTGTGTGTGTGTGTGTGTGTGTGTGTGTGTGTGTGTGTGTGTGTGTGTGTGTATCGTAAGAAATAGAATAACCCAATAATTAACAGATCTAACCAACAGCGTCAATCTGTTAACAAACATGAATAAAATGAATAACAATACGTGTGTGCATGAGTGTCTGTTTGTGTTTGTGTATATGTGTGTATGTATGTGTGTGTTTGTGTATGTGTGTATGTATGTGTGTGTGTGTGTGTGTGTTTGTATTTGTGTGTGTGTGTTGTGTATGTGTGTGTGTGTGTGTGTGTGTGTGTGTGTGTGTGTGTGTGTGTGTGTGTGTGTGTGTGTCCTTGCAGATAGGAAATTCCATCCATGTACCACAGTATATGACAGGCAAACCCAGGGGCCAGACTATCTGGTTGTGGAGTGGATCTGGTGGTGGGAGGAGGAGGAAGAGGAGGGGTGAATCTGGTGGAGGATGGAGGAGGACAGAAGGATGGTCCACCTCTAACCACCACCACCACCACTACCTTCTCTTGTCCAGTTTAACATCCCGTGACATCTAGGTCGATGCTGCACCACACACCACACCACACACACACACACACACACACACACACACACACACACACACACACACACACACATCTCACACACACACACACACACACACACACACTCTCTCTTACAGTCTGTAGAACTTGGTGTGTAGCATGTTCAAATTTAAAAAATAGTTATATATAGAGATAGACAGACCCCTACTGGCTGTGTGTGTGTGTGTGTGTGTGTGTGTGTGTGTGTGTGTGTGTGTGTGAGCCATAGTCTTTCCGTCTCCTTCCCACCATCTCCGTATTTCTCCCCCTCTTTCTTTATCTGTTTCTCTCACTGTTCATTTATCTCAACAGAAGACAATAGTGGGAGTACAAGACAGAGGAGGTGGTCCAATAAAGGTCTGCTGGTCACCCTACTAGCTGCATGACCCCTCACCTCCCGGGCCATCCAAACACTCCCACGGGGGAAGTTTGACCTTAAACGAGGGATGTACAGTCTTACCTAACCTAGTTCACTTGGTCCTCGACACAAATATGGATTATCAATTATTCCCTTATACCAAATGGCAGGATTGTTGAGAGTTGTGGTGAGAAGGAGAGGTAAAATTTCAACTATTTGGGAGGTATATTCTTCTTTAAGTAGCTATGATAGTATGTATTTAACAGGCTCACAGCTGAGACACATAAATAGTCTAATTATTACTCACGTCCAATTTGTTCTCCCACCTGGAAATGTGAGAACGCTTCTACTTGATTAATTTTTCGGGGAAGTGTTGCCTTATGAACACCTGGAGATATATCGTCAAATACCTTGTTCAGTTATAAGCTTATATTGGGGTCAGGGGCACGAATCGGGGAGCATACGGTAGAGAGCATGGGGGCAGGGAGGAGAGGCCAAGGAACAGGGGCAAGGGGCAGAAAGCAAGGGCAAGGGGCGGAGAGCAGGGGGCACGGGGCAGAAAGCAAGGGTCAGGGGTCAGGTAGCAAAGGTCAGGGGCAGAAAGCAGGGGGCAAGGAGCAGAAAGCAGAGGGCAATAGATGCAAAGGAGGGAGCAAGGGGCAGAGATCAAGGAGCAGGGGTTATATGATTGCTATTCAATAAGTGATAAAATAATGTTCAGAGTCATGCTTCCAGTCCAATCCTAACGTATGGTATATTAATCTTCCAAATAGGGATCATATTTTGTGCCCATTGGTATAATTCCCTGGAAATTGGTGTATTTTAGGTCAAATTGACTCTCTCTTTCATTTAAATTACCTATTGGTACTTTTACACCATCAATTTGTACTTAAATTAGTTTAGGTTAATTGGGTTAGGTTAGGTTAATTAGGTTAGTACAGGCCAGAGACACGGTGATACAGAACAACTGTCTCAGTAGTACACTCTATCAGTGAGACGAGTAAATCAGTTAATATAGACCTAAAGCCTCTCACAGTCAGTCAGTTAGTCATTTAGTCAATCAGTCGGTCAGTCAATCAGTCAGTTAGTTAATCAGTAAGGGAAGGTGTTGATGTGGTCAATATACGTAAACTTAGAAACATCTCTCTACTTTAAAACGTTTTCATCTGCCTTGAATATATCAGAAACTCAACAGAACACGACACAGATTCTCTCGTTGATTCCTTCTTGTATCTCGAGACTGGAGAGGAAAATCGTCTTTTTTAAAGAGTTTATTAAAGCTAAAGCGTGAATATAATGTCCAGCAATATTACACTGAAACTCTTCCTTAACTTGACATATTCAACTAACTACCACACTCTACCTTAACTAGACACGTTCACCTAGCACCACACTCTACCTTAACTAGACACGTTCAACTAACTACCACACTCTACCTTAACTAGACACGTTCACCTAGCACCACACTCTACCTTAACTAGACACGTTCACCTAACTACCACACTCTACCTTAACTAGACACGTTCACCTAACTACCACACTCTACCTTAACTAGACACGTTCACCTAGCACCACACTCTACCTTAACTAGACACGTTCAACTAACTACCACACTCTACCTTAACTAGACACGTTCACCTAGTACCACACTCTACCTTAACTAGACACGTTCACCTAACTACCACACTCTACCTTAACTAGACACGTTCACCTAGTACCACAATCTACCTTAACTAGACACGTTCACCTAACTACCACACTCTACCTTAACTAGACACGTTCACCTAACTACCACACTCTACCTTAACTAGACACGTTCACCAGTTAGGGGACAAAATCAACACACACACACACACACACACACACAACGTTTTTGGATGCAGGAACGACAGAGGATTTTAAATATCGGTATTTGGAATGCAAAAGTCTCTTGGCGGGAGATTTTTATTTTTTTTACCAGTATGCCGTCCATATACTCTACCAAATTCATTTTATTTTATCGAAAAGTTACTGGAATGGATATTTTGTATGCGTTTTGACGGGTTGTTTGTGTATGCTCTATGTGTGTGTGTGTGTGTGTGTGTGTGTGTGTGTGTGTGTGTGTGTGTGTGTGTGTGTGAACAAAATTAATTTTCTCCCAGATACGCACCATTTGTGCTCTGAGTTGAGAATAGTTACTCTCTCTCTCTCTCTCTCTCTCTCTTACTCTCTCTCTCTCTCTCTCTCTCACCCTCTCTCTCTCTCTCTCTCTCTCTCTCTCTCTCTCTCTCATTAGGCTGAAACAGGCTTACAGACAGACACAGGCAGATATAGACACACAGACAAAAGGTTAAATTCTTGCCTGGGTGGTGAACTACGGCGGCTTAGCTTAAAGCGAAACAATCCAAGGTCAGTGTCAGGTCGGTTCACAGCAGCCAGGGTGGAGAGAGAGAGAGAGAGAGAGAGAGAGAGAGAGAGAGAGAGAGAGAGATTGTCAAAACCAGAAATGCATTCACACACACACACACACAGAGAGAGAGAGAGAGAGAGAGAGAGAGAGAGAGAGCGAGCGAGAGAGATTGTCAAAACCAGAAATGCATTCACACACACACACACACACACACACACATATTTTTCAGTATTAAATTAATTATTCTATCTAAATCTCATAACACTAATACATTTCTATTCTTACTTAACAGCTAAATTTATTCCTCCATTATAAACAACAACGACACCAACTACAACAACAACAGCATTTTCAAAGTTTATTCGGCTTCAAAATGTTTCGTTCATTAGTACCGAATCTAAGTTCCTGTAAAGTTTTCTTTTCTATTATGTTTGAAAGTTTTTATTGTGGAACTTAACATGTGTTTCTTTGAGCGCTAATGAATCAATTTGTCCGAGTCTGTGTTTTTCTAATTTCTCTCTAATTTCTCTGGATTATGTTAAGTGGCCACATTAATCTCCAACAGCTGGTCTGGGGGGACTGACTGGACGGAATATTTCTTACGAGTATAACAACACAACTGAGACGTAAAGTACTTGAGGGAAATAAAGTTCCGGGGGTGGAGGTAGAATCCTTGAGGGAAATAAAGTACTTGAGGGAAGAAATAAAATATACATCAGGGGAAATAACATTTTCCAGGGTCATAAAGTTGTCGAGGGAAATAAAGTTCTTTGGGGGAAAATAATGCCCTATGGGGGAAGTACTTGATTATAGAGAGCATTTGAAGAAAATTAATACTAAAAATCTGGGAAATAAAATAATAATGTGAACAAAATTATTCATTTTAAAAAGGAAACTTAAAGGAAAAAAAAATCTAGTTGGAATGGGAATATATCAAGGTAATCAAACGGAAATGAATGGAATAAATAATTGAATCGCTTCTCACAACACTATTACGTCACTCATTGTTTCTTAGGTACAGGTGACGCGAGGTACAGATAGTGACTTCCGCCGCCCAGTCCCAAACACACACACACCTGGAAGGAAGATTACCCAAGTAGATTAACAGGTTGGAAGGTTCTTGTCATTCACCTGCTCTTCTCTCTCTCCTTGCTTTTCTCACACACATATATCAGGAAATCCCTACTCATCCTCTACTTCCTCTTCCTATTCCTCCTTCCTGCTCCTCCTCCTCCTCCATTTTCTCTCGTCCACTTATTTTTCTACGTCTCCTATCTTCTCTACTTACCTTCATCACTTTATTTCTTATTCATAAGCACTGTCTCACCTTATACCTGTTCCTTGTCATTCTTCCTGATAGTCGTCTGCCGCCAAGGAAGTGTCAGACGGGAAAACACACACACACACACACACACACACACACACACACACACACACACACACACACACACACACACACACACACACACACACACACACACACACACACACACCCACACACACACACACACACACACACACAGAGTTATCAGTACCTTATCGTCCTGGATGAATGAAGGTCATCCTCGCTGTTGTTTACCTGTGAAAGACATGATAAAAACACGCCATTAGTATCCTAGATGCAGTTAATTAGGTTCATTTATCCTATAAGGAGAGAGAGGGGAGGACCTGGCTTCGTTATTCCGTATACAGGAGATCACAGGAGCTCAGTGGGATCCTTGTAAGAGGGTTCTAAGCCTCTATTGCCTTATACAGAATATATAGTGTCTATGTGAGGTATATTGAGAGAGAGAGAGAGAGAGAGAGAGGGGGTGGTCGTAATGTTGTGATCATCAGAAAGTGGTGGGGTCAGATGCTTTTTTTTCAACGGATGGTGACCCACCTACACCCTTGATCCCTTACCTCCTCCACTCTCCTCTCACCCCCACCCCCTCTCCCCTCCCTCCTCTGGCTCCATCCTCGCTTTCATTTTACTCCTCACCTTCCCTAACCCACTCCTCTCCTTCACCTCACCCCACCCCCTCTCTGTTTACCTTATTCCATTCCATCTCCATTGACCCAAACACCCTCTTTCTCCTCTTCACCCTCCCTGCTCTTCACTCCCCACCCTCCTCACCTCCCTCACCCCTCACCTCCTCTTCACCCCTCCCTCACCCCCCCCACCCTCTCCCGATAACGCTCAATGAGATCTTGACAAATGGTTATCACAAGCGTGTTCATTTAATTAATAGCAAAGGTCACGAAAATATATCTTGACGACCCGGTTGGTAAAGGTGAAACAAAGTTCTAGTGTAGGTGAGGGTGTGAAGTAAGTGAACTGTGGCTGGTAATGACCGTAGACTTTTACGGTAGTGGGTCTTTGTTTTATGTCGATGTGAGATCGTGGATACACACACGCACACACAGAAACACACACACACACACACACACACACACACACACACACACACACACATACACACACACACACACACACACACCTAACTTAAGCCATCGTAACCTAACTTAATTCAGGCTAACATAATCTTACCCAGTCTGAAGATACCTAACCTAACCTAACCGAACATAACCTAACTTAACCTAACCTAATCTATCCTATCCTAACCTAACTAATCCGCGGTCTTAGTACGAAAATTCGGATTCGACTCTGGCTTCGGACTCGGGGATTAACTTAGCTCGGATGTATTGCGAGGAAGCGTGTGTATGATAGAGAATCAAATAAAACAAAAGTGTGAATCTACATAACGCTATGACGTGACTCAGCTGAAGGTTGAGTAAATGTATTTTGAATTAGTAATAATAATGTCTAGTCTTAGGTATAAAATACAGGGAGAGTAAAATACAGGTAAAATACATTAAAATACACTACAGTAAGTACAGGTAAAGTAAAAAATAATTCCCTGATCTAAATATTTTATAAACGTACTAAAATCGACTACAGGTATAATAATTTTCCTGTAATTACAAAGGTGATGTCGTAGCCTAGATAGAATAGAAATAAAGAAATATACGTAACACGTATTGAGCTTAGCTTAGCTTAGCTTAGGTTAAGTTAAGTTAGATCAGGTTAGGTTTGATTTTGTTTGATTTGATTTGGTTTAGTTTGGTTTGGTTTAGTTTGGTTTGGTTTGGTTTGGTTTGGTTTGGTTTGGTTTGGTTAGGTTAGGTTAGGTATTTATAATACAGATGAATGAACACTCCTCCATCATCATCTCGTGGTCATAAATTACATACACGACTTAGTTAATCTCTCCAGCAGCCGGTTAACATATATACTTGTGTACCGTCCACCGGCCGTCTCCAGGTGTGGGTTGGTGTACACTCAACTCACCACTATTGTAATATGTTTGTTTACATCCGTTTATTTTATTATCCCACGTGGGTGTGTTGTTCTCCCCCCCCCTACAGGACAGTCGAGTTGACGGTGATACAGACAGACTTTAAAAAGAGTTGACAAATTTAGTTATTTCTGTCTCTTTCTCTCTTCTCTACGTAATATATACTCTTCCGAATTTGGGACAGAGACAGAGACAGGGAGACAGAGAGAGAGACAGAGACATACACTGACAGATAAACATCCAGACATCAAGAAACACAGAAAAGATTTAACTTTTTAATTACGTAGCATTTAAGAATTGCAAAGGTAATTAGATTCTCCATTAGAACAGAGCAGGTCAGGTAAAAGTATTGGATCCCAGCTTTAAGCGTGATACGTGCACACTCACCAGTTTCCTCCGAGTCTAACTTTTTGAATATATAACATGAGAATTGTTAAGGTAAATACAACTAGACACGTCTTGGGAGAGGGGAAGGGGGTGAGAGAGGAATGAAGGAAAGAGGGACAGAGAGAGACGGAAAGAGAAGGAGAGATAGGGAGAGAGAAAGTATAGTGCTACAGATGTAGAGTGAGAAAGAAAGGAATAAAGAAAGGAGGAAAGTAAGAGGAAGAGTGTAAAGGAGAGAGGAGGGAAGATAAAGATAAGGAAACACATAAAGAGGGAGAGGAGGAGGAGGAAGAAGAAGAAGAAAGTAGATAAAAAGAGAAAAGGAAACAGTGAAAGAGAAAGAAGAGGTAAATTGAGAGCAGGAGAATGTGAGAGAGATTTTTTCGGAATAAATTACATTTGAAAATTATAAAGGTAATTACAGCGAGGCTTAGAACCTGTATTTAAAGCTGGGCAATAGAGAGAGAGAGAGAGAGAGAGAGAGAGAGAGAGAGATTTAAAGACGAAGATGAATACATTAAGACATTGAGGCACTTGAAGATAATGGAGTGTAATCCCAACTTTAATCACGGTAGGGAGAGAGAGAGACAGAGAGACTGAAGAATAGAAAAAGAATGAAGGATTTAGAGAAAGAGCGAGAGAATGAAGGATAAAAGAGAGATAGAAGGATTGACAGTGAATAAGACAGGTAGAGAGAGAAAGAGAGAATCGGAAAGCGCTAATAAAGTGGAAGCGAGATGAAAATGAAAAAAGGAAAGAAAATCATTTGGAAAAGAAACAGAGAGAGAGAGAGAGAGAGAGAGAGAGAGAGAGAGAGAGAGAGAGAGAGAGAGAGAGAGAGAGAGAGAGAGAAGATGATGAAATAGGGTAAATTAGATAAATAATGATAGCAAAAAAAATATAGAGATGAATAAGAAAACGGATAAAAACATTAAAAAATAAAATATAAAAATAGAGAGAAAAAATAGAGAAAAATGGAACAACAGAAATATAAAAAAGAGAACGAAAGAGACACAGAAAGAAAAAGTAAGATAAATTAAAAAACACGATAGAAAAAAGTTTGTTTAGAGTTAATAAGAAAAGTATATAAGCCGAGGTGGATAATTAAATTAGTAAACATGCGGCCTTAAGAGATTCACTCGCTCCTAAAAGACATTAAAAAGTATCTGAACTCTTACTTGATCTTACTTAAACGTATGAGTAGAGAAAGAAGGATCGAATACCCATATAAGTTAGGTGAGGTGAGGTTTAGTTAGGTTTAGTTAGGTTTAGTTAGGTTTATTAGGTTTTATTTGGTTTTATTTGGTTTTGTTTGGTTTTGTTTGGTTAGGTTAGATGAGGTGAGGTTTAGTTAGGTTTAGTTAGGTTTATTAGGTTTTGTTTGGTTTGTTAGGTTTTGTTTGGTTAGGTTAGGTGAGGTGAGGTTTAGTTAGGTTTAGTTAGGTTTTATTTGGTTTTATTTGGTTTTGTTTGGTTTGGTTTGGTTTGGTTAGGTTATTTTATGTTAGCATTAGATTCCTTTACAATACAGTCAATAGTCCTTATAAATAATTTGATCCAATCCCTTTAAGCTGCATTTAAAGGGTTTGATCTGATTTCTTTAGAGTTAAGTAAGAGGATCTCATCTCTTTAAGCAGTTTAAGGTATGTATAAAGGATCCGATCCCCTTTAAAGTGTATATACAGGATCCGAACCGTTTAAAGCATATGTAAAGTAGCAAATCTTTAAAGCTTAGTTAAAGGATCTGATCTCCTTAAAGGATTGACATAAAGGTTCCAATTCCATCTATATTACAGATTAAACACCTATAATCCCGTCTAAATTAGCACTAAAGAACTTCACAGAGTTAATTAGATACCCCATTAGAATTATACCGTTAAGTGTTTCAATCCCTTAAAGTGCGGTTAAAGGATCCGATCCCTTTAAAGTTAGTGCCTCCACCGTCGACCACCTGACACACCAAGGAACAAGTTGGCTGCAAAGTTGTGCTGTTAATCGCCTAATGACTTCACCGGGTAGTTATGCAGTTAGTTTCCTCGTGGGGGATGGGTGTGAGAGGGGAAGAGAGGGGGGGAGGGGGGTGTGGAGGAAGGGGAGAGGAAAGAGTGTGGAGGGGAGCGGTAAGGAGAGGATAGGAGGAGAGAAAAGAGTGTGGGGGGTGGAGGATACGGAGAGGCAGAGGCTGAGAGAGGAGCAGAGGGAGGAGAGGGTAATAAAATGGGAGGGGCAGAGGAGGAGGATGAGGATGAAAGAAGAGGAGGGGGGGAAAGGAGAGGGTGTGGGGGTGTGGAGGGAGAGGTTAAGAAGAGAAGGGTGCTGAGGTTAGAAAGAAAGAAAGGAAAAGAGAGAAAAGAAAAGAGAGGTGAAGGAGAAATGGTTGAGTTGAAATGGCGAAGACGAAAGGGAAGTGTCCACAACCCATGATAATCCCCCTTATCTGATTCCATTATCTCTCTCTCAGTGTAGCTGTCAATTCTGTACAGGTAACATGAATCCAAACAGAAATAATAAATGAATGAAAAATATATTATACAAAGACTAAAAAATGATAATAAACATAAGTATTGATAAAAAGTACACAAGAGTTGGGGGAGGTGACGTAGGGGAAGGTGACGTAGGGGGGAAGGTGACGAGGGGGGGAAGGTGACGTAGGGGGAGGTACTTAGGGGAAGCAGTGACGTAGGGGGAGACGTAGGGGGAGGCACGTAGGGGGGAGGTGACGTAGGGAAGGTGGTGACGAGGGGGGGAGGTGACGTAGGGGGGAAGGTGACGTAGGGGGGGAGGTGGAGGGAAAGTCAAAGGAATTGGATCCTTATTGCTAAAAAAAATAGTATGTGGCGTATAAGACTGTTGAAGAGAAGAAAAAATGTGGAATGAAGATGTGGAAGGTGGAGGAGGGTGAGGTGGAAGAGTAGGAGGAGGACGTGGGAGGAAGATGTGTAAGAGGAGGAAGTGGAGGAAGAGGTGGAAGGGGAGGTAGAGGAAGTGGAAAAGTGGGAGGGAGAGGTATAAGAGGAGGAAGTGGAGGGAGAGGTGGAAGGAGGGAAGTTGAGGAGAGGAAGAGGAGGAAGTGGAGGAAGAGGTGGAAGGGGAGGTAGAGGAAGTGGAAAAGTGGGAGGGAGAGGTATAAGAGGAGGAAGTGGAGGGAGAGGTGGAAGGGGAGGTAGAGGAAGTGGAAAAGTGGGAGGGAGAGGTGAAAGAGAAGGAAATGGAGAAAGAGGTGGAGGTAGAGGTGGAGGAAGAAGTGGAATAGTGGGAGTCTCTGGGCAAAAAGTAGACAAGTGTGTGTGTTGTAGTGGGGATATTGGCCAAACTCTGGATTAAGTAGAAAGTTTTGCTGTGTGTTGAAGGAAAAAGGGACCTTCTTGCCTCATGTGTTGTTGTGTTATGATGGTGTTGTGTTTCGGCGTGTTGTGTTATTGTTGTTATGTTGTTGTTGCTGTGTTATGGTGGTGTTGTGTTTCGGCGTGTTGTGTTATTGTTGTTGTGTTGTTGCTTTCTTATGGCATGTTTTGGTGTGTTGTGTTATAGTGTTGTGTTGTTGTGTTATGGTGTTGTGTAATGTTGTTATGTTGTGTTTATTGTTGTTGTTTTGTTGTTGTTGTGCTAAGTGGTGGTGTTGTGTTATGGGTGGTGTTGGTGTCAGGTTATTGTTGTTGTTCTGTTGTTGTTGTGTTATGGTGGTGTCTGTTTTGGCGCTTGTGTTGTGTTACTGTTGTTTGTTTCTGTTGTGTTATGGTGTCAGGTAACGTTGTTATGTTCCTGTTTATTTCGTATTGTGCTTGTAGCTGGTATTATTGTTTCTGTTGTTGCACAGGGATCCTTTGATTTTCTAACATTAGAGAGAGAGAGAGAGAGAGAGAGAGAGAGAGAGAGAGAGAGAGAGAGAGAGAGAGAGAGAGAGAGAGAGAGAGATAAAATGGACGGAATAATTGAACACCACACACTGGGATATATTCTTTTATAACGTTATCGATTAAGTTCTACGGGTGTAGTGACTACACACACACACACACACACACACACACACACACACACATATATACACACATACACACACACACACACATATATATACACACATACACACACACACACACATATACACACATACACACACAGGCATGTAGGCATTCAGACAAGACACAGACACAAAAGAAAACGGGGTGCTCCATTGTGCTGTTGGCTATGGTGGTTGGTAATGAGGACATTCTTAAGGTTTTAATTATGTTATAAGGCTATGACATTGTTTTAATTATCTCTCTCTTTTCTATCTTCTAATTATTTTAAAACTGTGCTCGAAGTAATACTCTGTTACACCATATTTAAATTTATCTAGTATTTTGTTGGAAGAAAGAGAGAGAGAGATAGAGAGAGAGAGAGAGAGAGAGAGAGAGAGAGAGTTTTCTGCCATGGTAAGCATTTTCAGTTTCACACCTTGTCAGTTCCCAACATTTACTATTGCAAATATTGTGAGTTAAAAGTAGTTTCAGTTTTAAATCGTTTTAGGCTCGAAAATTTTCGGGTTTAAACAGTTTCAGCTCTAAACAGTCTCAATAGTAAACAGTTTCAGCTCCAAACAGTCTCAGTAGTAAACAGTTTCACCTCTAAACAGTCTCAATAGTAAACAGTTTCAGTTCTAAACAGTCTCAATAGTAAACAGTTTCAGTTCTAAACAGTCTCAATAGTAAACAGTTTCAGTTCTAAACAGTCTCAATAGTAAACAGTTTCAGTTCTAAACAGTCTCAATAGTAAACAGTTTCAGTTCTAAACAGTCTCAATAGTAAAATGAAGCTCAGCTCTAAACAGTCTCAATTAGTAAACAGTTTCAGTCTCAAACAGTCTCAATAGTAAAACAGTTTGTTCTAAACAGTCTCAATAGTAAACAGTTTCAGCCTAAACAGTCTCAATAGTAAACAGTTTCATTTTTTGAATAACCTAGCTTTTCAGAATATTTTAGTTTCAGATAATTTGTTTTACCTGCTTTCAGTTTTTAAATATTTTTAGTTTTAAAAAGTTCATTTGTTAAGAGTTTCACATTTAAGTCTTCTTTCATATTTTCAGGTTGTATACTTGACTCTGTCTTCATGTCCAATTTGCTCTTCACTTGACTGTCTCTACGTCCACTCTGTTTCACTTCTGACTGTCTTACGTCCACTTCTTGCTTCACTTGACTGTCTTCTACGTCCACTTGCTTCACTTGATTGTCTTCTACGTCCACTTGCTTCACTTGACTGTCTTCTACGTCCACTTGCTTCACTTGACTGTCTTCTACGTCCACTTGCTTCACTTGACTGTCTTCTACGTCCACTTGCTTCACTTGACTGTCTTCTACGTCCACTTGCTTCACTTGACTGTCTTCTACGTCCACTTGCTTCACTTGACTGTCTTCTACGTCCAGTTGCTTCACTTGACTGTCTTCTACGTCCACTTGCTTCACTTGACTGTCTTCTACGTCCAGTTGCTTCACTTGACTGTCTTCTACGTCCACTTGCTTCACTTGACTGTCTTCTACGTCCACTTGCTTCACTTGACTGTCTTCTACGTCCACTTGCTTCACTTGACTTGACTGTCTTCTACGTCCAGTTGCTTCACTTGACTGTCTTCTACGTCCACTTGCTTCACTTGACTGTCTTCTACGTCCACTTGCTTCACTTGACTGTCTTCTACGTCCACTTGCTTCACTTGACTGTCTTCTACGTCCAGTTGCTTCACTTGACTGTCTTCTACGAACTCTTGCCTCACTTGACTGACCTAACCAGACCAAGGTTAAGTTTGTTTAGGTTTGGTTAGGACTACACTGGAATAAGTCTACGTTAGGTTAGGCTCAGCTGGTAATAAAGATGGCAGCTCTAGGTCAGGTTAGGTTAGGTTTGGCTGTGACTACAGGGGGCAGGGTAGGCTGTTAGGTAAGGTCAGGTCAGGTCATATCAGGTCTTGAGGCTACCCAGAGAGCCTACACAGGTGAGAAAACTTTAAGAATCTAGACCAGATGAGAATTACTTACAACCTATTCTAAATTTGGCAGAATAAATCCATATTGAGTCAATGTTTTATTTTAAGCTTACAGCAGCGAGTGTCTCTAGAGGTAA
The DNA here is from genome assembly GCF_018991925.1 of Homarus americanus. Classification (NCBI taxonomy): domain Eukaryota; kingdom Metazoa; phylum Arthropoda; class Malacostraca; order Decapoda; family Nephropidae; genus Homarus; species Homarus americanus. The sequence continues at coordinate 4,254,388 of NW_024723833.1, forward strand.
AGCATTACTGGAGGAGGGGCGGTAATAGGTGACTAGAGGCCAAACACGCGATAAAGCTCTAAATCACTAGTGGTGGAGAGTGTCACCCCTCCCCCTCCCTCCCGCCCACTCGAGCAGAAGACGGTATACCTCCAAGACGAAGATAAACACAAGAGTGGACCAATTGGCGGGTCGCCTTGGATACACAACACCCACATACATAGTATCTCTCTGATCCACTATTAATGGCATTACATAAAGACCGTACCAGGCGTACCATCCTGTCAGTTCCGTCAGGACCATGGCCCACGCCCCCGCACCTCCTCCAACACTGTGGCCAGGGGCTGGAATCTTCATTGATTCATAAGTTAATTTTCCTGATCACTGGAGATAAAAGAACCCGTCTCACTATGACTCATTTAAATGCACTTCTGATGCCAGGTTGGTTGTCATTGTTGAGTTAAAATGGCCAAGTTGAATACGTTCTTACATCACCAGTTAGTTAGTGGCAAAAGTTAACGAATGAACCTCTGAGAATCTATTTTTAGCCGTAGGGAAGGGCACACACACACACACACACACACACACACACACACACACACACACACACACACACACACACACACACACACACACACACACACACACACACACACACACACACACACACACACACACACACACACACACACACACACACACACACACACACACACACACACACACACACACACACACACACACACACACACACACACACACACACACACACACACACACACACACACACACACACACACACACACACACACACACACACACACACACACACACACACACACACACACACACACACACACACACACACACACACACACACACACACACACACACACACACACACACACACACACACACACACACACACACACACACACACACACACACACACACACACACACACACACACACACACACACACACACACACATTAGTAATTATATTAATCTATTTATTGTGTTTTTATGTCATCTTTCATCACCTTGCCTTTTTTCCTCTGCATCATCCGTTCTCTTCTACCTCGTCTTTGTCTTCCTCTCTATCTTCCACTTTTATCCCTCTTATCTTCCTCCTGTCTTCCTCTACCTTTCATACTCACTTGATTGTCCTTATCTCTCTCTTTCTCTCTCTCTCTCTCTAGAATTGAGGACACAGTCAACTCCATCTTCTGTGAAAACTTCAGTATTTTCCCGACCAGAGGAGCATTTACTGCTTCCCACGGTCGACAAGAGAGAGAGAGAGAGAGAGAGAGAGAGAGAGAGAGAGAGAGACTTGGAGTAAGATGAAGGAAATAAGAACTTTATAAAAAAATTTCTCTCCCTCTCCCATTTTGCAATTCTAGCAGTTTTAATTCGCATATACTGTACATAAGGTCCCACACTGACATATGTGCACACAAGGCAGATGGGTTTGTATATACAGGAAAGAATATGGTGAAACAGTCCTCTGTGTACCTCGATGTGTGTGTCTATCATGGCCACACACACACACACACACACACACACACACACACACACACAGTAACACAAAACTCACCGAAAATATGAAAAAGCGTCCAGTAAAAGGGGTCAAAATAATGGCAAAAAAATTGAAGATTTATTTTACTCTTCGCGGAATAAAAACAATTCACTTTTTGACCTTGTGAAATAGACTTCCTGTGTATAATCTTTCTTTTCTTGTGAAATAATTATACAACCATCAGACCTCCCCCCTCCGCACCGGCAACCAACAGACCCTGGCACTTCTCCCCACCCCCTATTTCTATGTTTCGCTTACATAATTTATGCCACATAACGCCAGCACGAGTAATCACCTGCGCCTGGCTTAACCATCTTCTTCACAATAGCATTCTAATGAAAGTTACGCTTGACGAACGTTCACCTGTCTTCTGTTTTTGTCGATATTATGATAAATAACGTTTGTCCGTGTTCTGTCTACAGCACAAACTACCACAGAGTGCATCCCACACTCAGGTCCTCCTCCGCCCCACAGTACAGTCTGAACGGCCATTACTCTGTACAGTAATGACTCATGATACTAATTATCGAACTTAAAAATAAATATTGATGTTATGCGTCGACACACCAAGTATGATTAAAATAATTTACTGTTTGTTCAAGCTATTGTGTTTACAACTCCCTTGATCGCTTGGATGGACGAACAGTTTTGTGTGGTGACGTGGCTGCTGTTATAACCTAATGAAATAATTATAGACACCTATGTGCCTTTAAGAGCTTCTTCCCCTGTCAGCTATTAAGGACGTTCGTGGTTATATCGCGTGCTCGACTTTGGGCTCATGCCTACACACAGCGTCTAGTGTCCCTATGATGTTACAGGAATTTCCTTGATGGGGTTAATTTTGTAAACGTGGTCCACTTGTCATTTTAAAGGGCGTGTATTTATGTGGTATAAGCAAATTTCACTCATCTGCGGTGATATGCACAGATTTTATTCAAAGCCAATACCTCCTATCCGATTTGTTGAATTCCAGAAGATGAGAAAAACGCCTTGTTTTGTACACACACACACACACACACACACACACACACACACACACACACAGAAGCACACCAAATATATATATATATATATATATATATATATATATATATATATATATATATATATATATATATATATATATATATATATATAAAGTCAAAGACGGTACTGGCCGCCTTGATAACGAGGGATACATGGAAAAAGTTATATCTTGGAAAAAATATAACAAGCAGTTGACCGATTCTCGTCTTTCATAGTTTCCCCTGTAGAAAACGGGGGTGGGGGAGAAGAGCTTGTAAGTGACAGAAATTACTCCAATCGTTCATGGTCTCTTCTGTAGAAGTACTTGATGATAACCACGAAACAAGTAATCCTGACCTGAACTTCGACCTGTAGTAATGACGTCACCAGAACGTTGCTATGACTTAGCTATTGGGTCAGTAAACACGGTGGTTGAGGTCGTGTGTTAATATCTTGTTGGGTGTGGAGGATGTGGCTCAACAGATGAAGTTGGCAGAAAGTTGACCGAGAACTCCGGCGATCATCGGTATAGACCACAAAACATTGAATGTTTGTTGAGGCTTAAACAAGCTAAGTTTTTTAATAATACGTGTGTGTGTGTGCTTATTTTAGTTGTATTACACACTGATAACCAAAAAAAGGTGTAAAGTAACCACATCGTTTGTATCTAAAGTAAACACACACACACACACACCCACCCACCCACACACACACACACACACACACACACACGCACGCACACACACACACACACACACACACACACACACACACACACACACACACACCCACCCACCCACACCCACACACACACACACACACACACACACACACACACACACACACACACACACACACACACACACACCCACCCACCCACTCCACCCACCCACCCACCCACCCACCCACACCCACACCCACCCACCCACCCCACCCACCCACCCACACACACACACACACACCCACCCACCCACCCACCCACCCACCCAACCACCCACCCACCCACCCACACCCACCCACCCACCCACCCACACACACACACACACACACACACACACACACACACACACACACACACACACCCACCCACACCCACCCACCCACCCACACACACACACACACACACACACACACACACACACACACACACACACACACACACACACACACACACACACACACACACACACACACGAAAAACAGATAAAACCTATGTTTGTTTAGCTCATTACAGTATGCTTTTATACTAAGTTGCTGCTGATGTGTTTTGTATAAGCATGAAACGGTTTTAGTATTGCCATTTAAATGTAAGTTTAGTGAAGTAAGGAAGTTTTTAAATGACCCTTGTTACCTTTGGTATTACTGTCTTTCTGGCTGTCTGTATGTCTGTATGTCTGTTCTCTTGTCTTTATTATAGTCTCTCTCTCTCTCTGGCAGCTGGACAAAGCATACTGCCTCTCTTACCTTTCCCTTTGCCCCAGCGTTAAGCGTCACCCCTCCCCCTCTTCCACCCTCTTCTCCCCTCCTCCTCCTCCTCCTCCTCTCTTCTGTCTGAGAGGAAGGAGAGAGCAAGGTAGTGTCCAGCAGGTAATTTTCTCGCCGTGGGAAGATCATCACCCCGGCTGGATGCTGCATCGCTTTCCCACGAGATTACAATGCTTTTCACGGTGTCCCGCCTGCCTCGGTTTTTCTTCTGTGGGGGAGCCTTTGTGGGGGAGCCTCTGTGGGGGAGCCTCTGTGTGTGTGTGTGTGTGTGTGTGTGATAGGAGTCGTTACGGTGGTTGGTGGTTAGAGGGAGGGGGGGTTAGGTATTATGTTGACCCTTGTCTCCGTCTCTGACATATACACATACTGTACACACTCATATATGCTCGTCTCTTTTCTCCTCTCTACCCTGTCCTCCCGGCAGCGTCTTATGAGTGTGTGTGTGTGTGTGTGTTTCCGCAACATCTCTCTCTCTCTCTCTCTCCAGGATACAAGTGTATACGTGTGTATATGTATCTCTGGAGAAAAAGTATGATATTTATTCTCTTGCTAACGTGCCTGCTCGGTTGCCTACTTGTGTATGCCCCTGTGAAATATGTATGGTAGTGAGATGGAGTGTGTGTGTGTGTGTGTGTGTGTGTGTGTATGTGTGTGTGTGTGTGTGTGTGTGTGTGTGTGTTATATCTGTCTCCTTGGTTGTAATGATAAAATTAAAAGAAACAAAAGAAAAACGATAGAATTCATTAGTTTCCTGTCTGGTGTTAGTTGTATTGGTCACGCACACGCACACACGCACACACACACACACACACACACACACACACACACACACACACACACACACATACACACATATACACACACACACACACACACACACACACACACACACACACAGGCGCTGCTATAATGGGAAGCCAGAATGAAACTGAGAAAGGATGTCGCTTTAGATATCAAATTTACGGTGCTTGAACTAAAGGAAGTCGGTCACATAAAGTCAGTTAGTTTATGAGGCTATGGTGGTCTGTTTCAACTCATCTTTATTATTATCAACTCGGATTATATACCAGGAAAGATACCGTGTCTATTTTTATATATGTAATCTGATCAACACACGTAAGTCGTACATCTGTCTGTCTATCTGTCTCATGATCTCTGACAGCTACCCGTCTCTCTCGTGTTATAGAGCGTGTGAAGACGTTCCCTGACTGCTCGCATCACCTGCCTCCTCTTGATCTGCCTTACACCACCTGCCTTCCCTGGGTCACCTTACACCACCTATCTCCCAAGGTCACCTTACACAATCTGCCCCTGGGTATAAGGTAGAGAGAGAGAGAGAGAGAGAGAGAGACGGGTAGCTGTCAGAGATCATGAGACAGACAGACAGACAGATGTACGACCATGTCTATATAATGTCGCACAATGACGACGCAACAGTCTTTTGTTTTGCATCAATTGATTATTGGACGTAGAGATATTATTTGTCTTTTTAATTAGTGAAAAATATGGTGTGTGTGTGTGTGTGTGTGTGTGTGTGTGTGTGTGTGTGTGTGTGTGTGTCCGTGTCCTTTGAGAATTCTGTTATTGAATACCGTAAAAAAATTACCTAAGATTATCGTAATTATCTGTATTATTTTAACCACAATTACGAGAGAAAGACAAGAGTCGAAAATCCATCGAAACTAGATCAATTTTTTCATACTATTGTGAGGAAAATATATCGTAGGAGCCTTTATGTATCTAGTTCATGAATGCCATTTAAATAACACAAAGACATCCTTGAGTACCCAGAATTTTAATGACGGACAAACTGCTCTGAGACTGTAGTTAAATGCCTGAAAGGAAAGTAGGAAAGGATATCGTAGGAACCTTTTTTTTTTTTAGAATCCAGAACTTCAATGGCGTGGGTATTGTTGTGAGACTTTACCTACGTAGAGACGAGAGAGTGAGACATGGTAAGAACTCATGAGAATAGGTCCCGTAGGTGTGTGGGTGATTACAGAGTATGGGGGAGTCGGGTGATGGATTGGGTGTGTTGTGATCGGAAAGCAGGAGTCGTAAAGTGAATCCCTCGAGGGAGTAAACTGTATTAAGGGCTTATTACAGGGTGCCGGAGTGGTCGGTGTGGGTGTAGGGGTGGTGTGGTGTGGGTGTAGGGGTGGTGTAATGTGGGGTGTAAGAGTAGGTGTTGCGAGTGTTAGATTTTGTGCGTGTGTGTGTGTGTGTGTTTATACAAATGCACAAAAACTAATGGCTGTAGTTATACACAATTAGTCGTATATACATGTGTAAAGACGTACGCTTGAACATGCACACACACACATGTACAGTATACTCACAAAGAGAGAGAGAGAGAGAGAGAGAGAGAGAGAGAGAGAGAGAGAGAGAGAGAGAGAGATGCACATTTCAGTAATAATTTCACTTACGGTTATAAATCAGATGGTAAAGCCGTTACCTCATTACGGCCGAATTTTCAATAATACCTGAATAAAAAAAACTCAGACATTGTTACTTTCTTTTAAACTTGAACACGTTTTTGTATTCAATTCGCTAATCACTTACTCTCTCCTTTTAACGTCATTTCAAAAGCATTATTACAGGTACAGGTAGGATTGAAGGTACAAATACGGGTACAGGTACAGAAAGATAACAGTTTTAGGTGTGGATACAGTTATTAATATGATTACAGATACAGGTACTGATATAAAACAAAGACAAGTACACGAATAAGTACTGATACAAGTACAAGTATAGATACAAGTACTGATACAAGTGCAAGTATGAATATAGATACGAATACCGGTACAATACAAATACAATTACCGGTACAAACACAGGTAGAGATTTTTCACTATAGTAACAGTACACGCAGGCAGGTCTGGCTCAGGGTACATTCTCAGGCGACTAAATATTATAGGAAAGTCAGTCAGGGATGTTAGCTTAAGCCGTTTAGACCAGGACTAGTCGGCTCTATGACTGCTTCTCCTCACTCACTCACTGATTGACTCACTTATTCACGCTAATTCACTAACACACTCACTCACACTAACTAACTCACTCACACTAACTCACTCACTTACGATCACACTATAGCTCATTCACTCACCATGTCACTCACTCACTCACTCACTCTCTCTCTCACACTATAGCTCACTCACTCACTCACTGCACTGAATCTTCACTCGTTACCACCAGCTTTGCACCACCACCACCACCACCACCACCACCACCACCACCACCACTACCACACACTAAAAACTACAAATCATCACCATCACCACAACTCACAATATGACCTACAACCACAAGTATAATCACTACAACCCACCACCACCACCACCACCCAACACCACCCAACACCACCCACTATGACCTACAAATAACTATATACTACAAATCACTGCCACCATCACCATCACCACAACTCACAACTATAAGTATTATCACCACCCAAGACCACCCACCCACTACCACCACCCACCCACCACCACCACCCACTACCACCCTCTATGAACTACAAATCAGGCGTGCTAAAACTTGGGTGAACTGCGACAACTGGAGTGGACGTGGTGTTGTCCTTCTGACGAGCTGCCAAACGTAATCAAAAGTTGGCGCTGCAGCCATGCCATCCATGAATGGTCGACGAGCTGCGATACACACACACACACACACACACACACACACACACACACACACACACACACACACACACGCGGCTCTGGCGGCGATACTTGTGGGGTACAAATGATACGAAAACATTGGTGAAGCGGTACAGTAATGTAGTGTTACAGTGGTGTGGTGGTACAGTGGTGTAGTGGTTGAGTGGTACAGTGGTGAAGTGGTATAGTGGTGTAGTGGTACAGTGGTGAAGTGGTAGAGTGGTATAGTGTTACAGTAGTGTAGTGGTACAGTGGTGTAGTGGTACATTGGTGTAGCGGTTAAGTAATGAGAAAGTCATGTAGTCGCTCACAAGTGGTATACTGTATTCCGGGTGTGGTCTTACGCCTCCGTGACTCTCTGTATGTAAAAGCCATCAATGATAACAATAATAATGTCACCAGCACCGAAAATCTTATCTTATTGCTCTCCTTCTATAGATACTTCCATAGTCTGTTAATGAGCCACGCTCTACCCTGCCCCCACACCACCAACTATCGGTTATTGAGGGCGTCTGGGAGGGTTCATCCCTTCCTTCTGTGTCAAGATTCAGCTTTCTAGAACCTCTACCTATCAAAATTCATTTAAACCTCTGACAAGCACTGTGGAACTTCCCGGCCACCGAGTTTTTACTCTGTATCATATTACAGCCGACAGTTCAGTTCAGACCATAGTGCCTAGGGACGCCCAGTGTGGCTATGGTGGTGACGCTTACTGTACCTCACCTCTCACTGTTATATATATATATATATATATATATATATATATATATATATATATATATATATATATATATAATCAGGCATTTCCCCACTATAATATAGGTGACGGGAATCAGGAGCAAACACTCACACAGACTCTCCCTTCATTTGCTATCATTCATTCACTATTACTGTTGTAATAAACACTCGTATGTTTCACTAGGGTTGTCCCCTTCCACAACAAGGCCGCAAATACCTACTGCTCTCCATTACACACACACACACACACACACACACACACACACACACACACACACACACACACACACACACACACACACACACACACACACACACACACACACACACACACACACACACACACACACACACACACACACACACACACACACACACACACACACACACACACACACACACACACACACACACACACACACACACACACACTACTAATTCTTGGTATCCATCCTCCTCGCCTCTTGTACATTCTTTAACGAATCTCTCCGTCACCTTCCTAGTGTGTCCAATCTCTTTGTACGTGTAGACCCCCTGGGTAGACCCTGGCCCACCACTTGTTCCCTTCCACGTCTCTCTATTTTTCACATTCTTATTCTCTACATCTTCATCACCGAAGATATTACTCTTAAGAAGGTCATTTCTGTCTCTTCCAATTCGTTCCTCCTCCTCACATCCAGAGTTCATGCTTCACGCCCATTTGATAATGTCGGCTCAATAATTCCCCCGCCCATCTCCATCATTGCTTCCTTTGATACGGTTTTCTTCCTCCTCACATTTTAATGCTCCCGTTACTTTCTTTCCCTCCTTTTATAATATATATATTTTGTTTCTTTGTGTGTGTGTGTGTGTGTGTGTGTGTGTGTGTGTGTGTGTGTGTGTGTGTGTGTGTGTGTGTGTGTGTTAAATGATCCACATAAAACATTTGACTTCTCGTTCTGTTCGTTATTTTGCAAAAGCTCCAAGAAAATTCTTCTTTTTGTTTTTTCTATTTACTAAAATAACAGCGGAGTTATTATATTGACAAGGCGTCTGTTTACCTCCCAGGCGTCTGTTTCCTGGTAGTAGTAACAGTATTGAAGGGCCCTCATATAATATTCTTATTTTATCGTATTATTGGTGGCGTAAAAATCTTCCAGCAAAGTCATTTTGTTGACGTTTTCTTGTTTAAACAACCAAAAATAAATTATTTTGTTGGCGGTGTATACAGAGTGTGTACTGCGGGTGTCTTGTGTGGTAATGATAACAGTAGCGAAGGACTCACCTAAAACACCTCTAGTATTTTTTTTCTCCGGCGGCATTAGTGTCCGGAGCTGACACTAATACACAGAGGAAGGGATGACTGACTGGCCAGTTGCTTGATTGGATGGCTGCTTGCCTACCTGACTCGCTGTCTGTTAGCTGAGTCGCTGTCTGTTAGCTGACTCGTTGGCTGTTAGTTTACTGTCTGGCTGGCTAGGCTTAAACACCTGATCGCTTGTGCGACATCGGAATCTCTCTCTGCCTCTCTCTGGCTGTCCTAAGACCTGGACAGGATTTTCGTGTCTGTTACAATATGCATACCCCGGACATGTGACTGTTACCCTTCTAGGTAGAGGATTGCGTTTGACTGCCATCTGTGCACTAGTTCTGCTGTTATTTCCCGGAATATATTTTATGGTCTGGGTTTGACCTCTGCCTGGTGCAGTGAGTTGTGTCTCTCCTTGACGGGAATGTTTGGAGGATACCAAGTATCACCTGGGATTATTCTGCGATATATATATATATATATATATATATATATATATATATATATATATATATATATATATATATATATATATATATATATATATATATATATATCGCATGGTCTTGGTGGGATAAAATTCGGCTCCAGTTCCGGTTGAGGTTCCGTCATAACTACTACACATGATCGTATGAAATTAATGGGAATTATTCACATTTTTCTTAATTAGAACAGTATAACATCAGCTTGCTTCCTCATCCTCAAAATTCATTATTGCATTCCATTCCACAGCCATTCCACCAAGCTTGTTAAATCTTTCCACAAAATTCCGTATGTTTCATTCCACAAAATTCATCACGTATCCCATACCACAAAATTCACTCTGCTGCTCAGAACAAACCAACCCCCCAAAAATAACAACACAATTAATGAAGGTGTCCTAAATCTTACCCTTCCATCACTCCCCTCCCACAAAATTCAGAGTTCCTCTTCCACACGAAGTTTAGTATTATTCACACATAACGCAGCGTCAACTTTCTCCCCTCCCACCACCATCGGGGCGTTACAATAAATTACTAGTGCACTACTCACACTAATTATTTTCGGCTTAAAACTGCCACAGTGCTCGCTAAGGGAGGCAAAATTTCTGGGTTTAATGTGTGCGATGGAGGTCGGGGTGGTGGTGGTGGTGGTGGTGGTGATAGTGGTGGTCGGGGTGATAGTGGAGGTCGGTGTGATAGTGGTGGTGGTGGTGGTGATGGTGGTGGTCGGGGTGATAGTGGAGGTCGGTGGTGGTGGTCATGGTGGTGGTGGTGAGGTCGGTGTGATAGTGGTGGTGGTGGTGGTGATAGTGGTGGTCGGGGTGATAGTGGAGGTCGGTGTGATAGTGGTGGTGGTGGTGGTGATGGTGGTGGTCTGGGTGATGGGTGGGTGTGTGTGATGGTGGTCGGGGTGAGTGGAGGTGGGGTGTGGTGGTTGTAGGGATAGTGTTAGTGGTGGTCGGGGTTGTAGTGGTGGTGGTTGTAGGGATAGTGTTAGTGGTGGTCGGGGTTGTAGTGGTGGTGGTTGTAGGGATAGTGTTAGTGGTGGTCGAGGTGATGTTAAGTAGAGTGGTGATGGTGTTAGTGGTGGTCGTAGTGGTAGGCCGAGTGGTTGTGGTAGTGGAGGGGGAGATTTAAGATTTTGGTAGTGCCAGTCATGGATATTGGTAGTAACTGTCTCACTGATAATGGTAGTAGTAGTGATGGTTGCAGGCACATATTTATAACACCTCCCCCACCACCACCACCACCACCACCACCACCACCACCACCACCCACCCCCACTCCTCATTCTCCGGCGAATTAAAACAAACAAACTATTAAACTACATCTGAGGTGAGCAAGAACGGACGATTAAACACTACTAAACAGGTAAGGTTTAGGTTTAGAGTGGGTAGTAGTGGTCAATGGTTCGTTCCTGCAAAAAAACCCAGAAAGTTCATTGATTGATTTAATACAGTGGAGTGAGAGACACCCGTACATAGTGACGATGGAGAGTCGTTCTCTTGTATGGCGTAATTTCCTGAACATTATTTGTCCCACTTACTTTAATATTAACAATGTAGAAACTAAACACAATAATACACTCTATTACATCTTTTTTTATATTATATTATTAAAAGTCAATTATTGTTCCTGGTTTGTGGAGGAGGCATGAGCAGCCATATTATACTGATATATTATAATATACAGACAATAAAACAAGTCGGGGAAATGTTGTAAAGAGTGTCAAGTGTTGGCGGTGGTTCATGGATCACTTGAGAAGGGGGGAAATACGGCGGGGCACTGAGGCGGACGAGAGGGCGTACGGGCGGGCAGACGGACGGAATTTTCAGTTGAGGATTTGATATTTTTTTTATTGATAGTGAATATTGAGAACCAGAGATAACAGATATTGGTGCATCTTTGTGACTGGAATAAGTTTTTTTTTTCTCAAAGATGAAGTGAAAAAATAAGTAACAAAGACTGTCGAACTTAAGTGGTGATGGTGGTAGTAATGGCAGGTGGTCTGTGGTTCTGGTTGGTGCTGGTAGGGATGGTGGTGGTGGTGGTAGAGGTGGTGGTGGTGATGGTAGGGATTGTGTTGGTAATGTTGATAGTGGTAGAGTTGGTGGTGGTAGGTTAGTAGGGATTGTGGTGGTAAGTAGTAGGGATTGTGGTGGTAGTGGTGAGTGGTTCTAATGGGTTATGTAGTCATGGTGAGTGTTGGTGATGAAATGTGATTAGTAAGGCATTTTGGTGATGGTGGTGGTTGAGGTGAATGCGACCACTATTATTACCATAAGTATCGTTATTATTGGTTATTGTATTATTACCATAAGTTTTAACATCGACCATTGCTTCACCATTTAAAAACATACATACAAAGAGCCAGCAAGGTTGTGGCCTCACCATCGCCACAGACCGCCCACCTCACCATCGCCACAGACCGCCCACCTCACCATCGCCACAGACCGCCCACTGCTGTATAAATGATTTGAAACCTGATGAAGTAAATTAGTTTTTCTGGGAAGCGTATTTCTCATCAAAAGAAAATGTAAATATGTGGGGTTTTGAGAAAGATGTGTTCTGTCGGAGCAGTTTACTCTGTGCCATTATAAAAATACTCCGTTTTCGGTCGAGATGTGTGTGTGTGTGTGTGTGTGTGAATTTATGATTACACGTCTATGTACGTGTTTGTTTTTGTCAGACTGTCTATGTATGTACTGTATATGTAATTACCATGCGATTCTAAGTATTAAATTGACAAAAAGATCCCCTGTGGCTTATACAAATTACCTAAGACTACTGAGTGAAGGTAAGAAAGATACAAGATGTAATAAACGTAAACATGAACAGAGAATCACTAATAGCGTTAAAAGCAACCTCAAGGAATTACTTAAACACAAAGACAATAATGGCAGGTGGTAATTTGACCCAAAAAGATTATTATGTGGAGTAAAGTTACGCTGCATTGGGGAATAGTTTATGTACGTGGATCCAGGACTGACGTAGTGACAGGAAGCAACAAGTAAACAGTGAAATACCCAATTGACTGAGTGCAACAAACGAGATACCTCAGTGATTGGTCCTTGGTCTCAGTTTGTTTTTAATGCGTCTAAGAGCAATATATATAGTAATATATATATATAGGCAGGATATATGTTAGAGATATCAAATTCGTTAATGATACAATATTAGGAGAGAGAGCCGCATCAGAGGGCGATTGTAAATGTATTTAATGAGATTTAGACCAGCTGACTCCGTAGCCAGAGACGTGGAAAATGAATTTCGATTTAGATAAAGGAAATTTACTGCACTCTGGCGACAATTAATCAAACATAAAGTTATTGTTAGAAGTAGAGAGGAGACACAGGTTGGAGAGGTACACGACACAACATGAACCAGTGACCTCAAGTACACGACACAACATGCAGCAACGACCTCAAGTACACGACACAACATGAACCAGTAACCTCAAGTACACGACACAACATGAAGCAACGACCTCAAGTACACGACACAACATGAACCAGTAACCTCAAGTACACGACACAACATGCAGCAACGACCTCAAGTACACGACACAACATGAACCAGTAACCTCAAGTACACGACACAACATGAACCAGTAACCTCAAGTACACGACACAACATGAACCAGTAACCTCAAGTACACGACACAACATGAAGCAACGACCTCAAGTACACGACACAACATGAAGCAACGACCTCAAGTACACGACACAGCATGAAGCAACGACCAACATGAACCAGTAACCTCAAGTACACGACACAACATGAACCAGTAACCTCAAGTACACGACACAACATGAAGCAACGACCTCAAGTACACGACACAACATGAAGCAACGACCTCAAGTACACGACACAGCATGAAGCAACGACCTCTGAAGCTAACCCAATACTTCATAACTAGAAATGTTTATCATAAGTCGCCTGAAACAATTGCCCTGAAGTATATAAAATGAAGAGAAAAGACTAGAGTGTAGAGTTAGAGAGGTAAGAAGCGAGAGAAGTAATAACCACATACAGCGATAAACCGTATGAAAAACACTTAAATAACTCAAATTATCATCCCAAAAGAAGTGTAACGTATAGGTAAAATTCTCAATAAATTGAATCGAGATAATAAAGTTTGTTTGATGGGGAAGGTTAGGTCAGGTCAAGTCAGGTCAGGTCAAGTCAGGTTAGGTTAGGGAGGGTTAGGTTAGGTTTGGTTAGATTAGGTTAGGTAATTTTATCTCATTGATCATGTCAGCTAGTTCACCTTCCATCTCCTCTGGACGAGCGCCGTGTGTCTGGAGGGGCAGGGGGGTGTGTGACCCTAAGGAGATAGTTCTTTGGGGGGTCCTAGGGGGAGGATGGGGGGGTCCTTGGGGTCCTAGGGAAGACTCCTTGGGGGTCCTAGGGGGAAGACTCCTTGGGGGTCCTAGGGGGAGGATTCCTTGGGGGTCCTAGGGGGAGGATTCCTTGGGGGTCCTTGGGGTGTCCGTGGTCGTATTTTTCGGTGTTTTCTTTGGCCCTTCCTGTTCTTCTCGTCTTCCTTACATATAAACTCACATAGTAGTTTCTCTTCGTCGTATCCTTCATGGTACTTCGTTATCGTTATTTTCTTTTCTCTGTTCCTTGTGATGGCGAAGAGAGAGAGAGAGAGAGAGAGAGAGAGAGACCTATACCACTACCACCAATCACCATTATAACCACCACTTCCAGCCATTAGAACCACCAACACCAACCATCACCACCAATCATCACCACAACCACTAACCATCACTACCCACCACCATTCACCACTATAACCACCAACCACCAACCACCACCACTAACCACCACTACAGCCATTGAATTTTTACCCCCTTCCATATTTCACAAATTCCTTTCTCCTGTTGTAATCTCTACGCCCATCAAATTATAATTAAACCTGGACAACTTTTCTATTTCACGAACTAAATGAAATTCCTTTCGACCGGGCGACCATCTGGAGGTTGCCTGGCTAGCGTTACTGTGAGCCTGTTACCCTTCTGCCCATACCTGCTGTTCTTCTGCTGTTATTGCTGTGTTCTTGTTCTTTTTGTTATTCCTCTCTACATATCTGCTGTTCTCCTGCTGTTATTGTTGTGTTCTTCTTGTTACCCTTCTTCCCATATCTGCTGTTCTCCTGCTCTTATTGCTGTGTTCTTCTTGTTACCCTTCTTCCCATATCTGCTGTTCTCCTGCTGTTATTGTTGTGTTCTTCTTGTTACCCTTCTTCCCATATCTGCTGTTCTCCTGCTGTTATTGTTATGTTCTTGTTGCTGTTCTTGCCATTTTCTCTAAACCTGCTGGGTGTTCTTTTACTGTTAATGCTGTGTTCTCGTTCTCTCTAAACCTGTTGTTATTGCTGTGTTCTTGCTGTTCTTCTTGTTATTCCATCTACAACTGTTAGCTGTTCTCCTGTTATTGTAGTGTTCTTGTAACTATTTTTTTGTTTGATTTCTTTTTTCCTCTTTTTCATATTTTGCTTCTTTCTTTTCCTTCATTTCTTCTGTTTTTCGTCGTATTAACTACAAATAGCTTCAGAGAGACGGATAAACACATAGGCAGAACATAATTGATAAATACAGAGGGGAAGAGATAGATTGGAATAAAGAGACAGAGAGGGTGGGGTGAGAGACAGGCAGATAGATAAAGAGATAGAGAGAAAAGGCGGCAAAGAGACGAAATAGTTAAATGGAAAGGAAAATTGATAGAGATAAATATAAATAAGTAGGAGAGTCAAGAGAGATAGATGAATAAAACAAGATATAAAGAGAGACAGAGACAAAAGGAGAGAGACAGACACAGAGAGACAAATAGAGAGAGAGACAGACACAGAGAGACTAATAGAGAGAGAGACAGACACAGAGAGACAAATAGAGAGAGAGACAGACACAGAGAGACAAATAGAGAGAGAGAGAGACACAGAGAGACAAATAGAGAGAGAGACAGACACAGAGAGACAAATAGAGAGAGAGACAGACACAGAGAGACAAATAGAGAGAGAGACAGACACAGAGAGACAAATAGAGAGAGACAGACACAGAGAGACAAATAGAGAGAGCGACAGACACATAGAGACAAATAGAGAGAGACAGACACAGAGAGACAAATAGAGAGAGACAGACACAGAGAGACAAATAGAGAGAGAGACAGACACAGAGAGACAAATAGAGAGAGAGACAGACACAGAGAGACAAATAGAGAGAGACAGACACAGAGGGACAAATAGAGAGACAGATACACACACAAAGAGAGACAGAGAGACACACACACACACACAGAGAACTACTAGACACCCTGAAACAAGTTATAGACGCCCACAGATATTCATTTATTTGCATATTAATTTTACCCTGTGTGAAAACTATCGAGCACCAAGGGTTTCACAGTGTGTCTGTACGTGTGTGTCAGGCGGAGCTGTGAAACCTTGCATGGATCTCTGAACTGAGGGATCCTCTTTCACCGTACACACACACACACACAGGGGACTCTATTTGTGTACACCAACCAAGTTTGTTTAGAAAAAAAGAAAGAGGAAAACATATATTGGTATGTACAGTATAAACAATTTGGGATCATGTGAAGATAAGGTAACCCAGTTTATTTGACCCTAACTTTACCTATGGGCGGGTTAGGTTAGGTTAGGTTAGTTAAATCAGGGTAAATAACTTGGGGTGTCTCATACTCACGTGATGGAAAACTTTCTTACCTTGGAATTAAGTTTTGGGTTTTACGTTTTAATTTGATTCATTTCTTGGATTATATTTGTTATTTTTTTTATAATTATTGTTACTTTTAATTTCATTTTGTTTTTAGTGTCAAGTGAAAGTTATCGATAAATACTACACGTGTTGACCTGTTGTACGTCCAGGTAGAAACAAAGATGGCTGGTAATTAATTAGTCATAAGCTGCGTTTGTGAGGTGTCTTTAGTGTGTGTGCGGGAGTCAGGGTTCAGTGGCGCTGGAGGAAAATTCTACCATCAGGCCTGTCAGTTTGTCAGTAAGTTCAAGGAAGATGGTCATACAGCTTGCTAACGCATTTAAAGGAGAAGTTGGTTTATTGTCCTGTGAGTCCACGTCTGTCTGTGTGTTTGTAAGGGAAGGAGGAAAGGGACGAGAGCTGAGGTGAGGGTGATGAAAGGAGAAGACCTGGAGGAATGGTAAGGAGAAGGTGGACGAAAGGGGAGGGGCGGAAGAGAGAAGAAGAAGTGGAAGGGAAAGAAAGGAGTGGAATAGAAGGGAGGAGTGGAAGAGAGAGAGAGAGAGAGTAAGGGAAGAGAGAGAGAGTAGGGGGCGAAGGAAAGTAGAAAAACCGGGTGGGGGGGGGGCAGGAGGAACATCGAAGCTAAACAACTAAGTTAGGCAAAACACCACCATTAACTCAGCATCATGCCAGAGTCTTCAATGTTTACAAATATTCCAATTTTCTTCGATTAGATATATCCGCCACTTTCCGTAATGACTCGCTTTAACGTTGTATCGATTCCCAATTGTGTGTTGCGCCGTTCCTGAGCGATAGTTTTGGTAAAGAGTGTTCGATTAGTAGTGTCCAGATGAAGACGCTTTGTACAGTTGCTCCAAAAATATACGTTTACAAAAATTATGTTAGACAATATGACACAACGGATGAAGGATTTTGATAACCCTACCGAGACATCAGGAGTCATAGTGTTCATTGTGAAATTCATTGATCCCTCACCCCCGACCCCACCCCCCACCCCACCCCACCCCGTGAAGGTAGTTTTTTGAGCTGCTGTTTCATCTCTGTTTTACTGTTGTGGTGCGACTGTTTTATGGCTGTGTGTGTTGTGTTGTGTTGTGATAGATCATCATGACTGTATGTGTTGTGTTAGCTCTTCATGGCTTTCTGATTGTGTTGTGTTGTGTTGTATTGTGATATTAGACAAGATAGAATATAGGACTGAAACATATGTAATAAAATGATGAAAAAAACAAACTCACAATAAAAGAAACATTAACTTATGAACTTATTTTACAATTAATAAGAAGAAAAATGAAGAAAAAGCGCATAAAATCCCCTCTCTCCCATCCCCCTTCCCCACCTTCTACCTCCCCTTAAAACTGAAGTCAAATTTATCATAGAATTATTTGAGAGAATGAAGAAGAAGGAATGCAGACAGAAGAGAGAGTGAAAATACCCGAGGATAATATAGGAAGAGACAGGAATCATCAAGCAGCGTAGAGCAGAGCTATTATTTTCACTTTTGCTTCCACACTGGAGTTATTTCATCCTTAAGAGCTCAGAAAATTCTCTAATTTGTTGAACTGAAGACAGAGGAGATGTGCTGGTGTGTTTCATGGTCCGTGTGTGTGTGTGTGTGTGTGTGTGTGTGTGTGTGTGTGTGTGTGTGTGTGTGTGTGTGTGTGTGTGTGTGTGTGTGTGTGTGTGTGTGTGTGTGAGGGTAGCTGGGAAGGTTTTATAGCAGGGCCTATCGACATATTATGGGTAATGTCACCTTGTTGAAATTATTATACCTGTTGGTTATACCTGAAAGACCAGGTTAATTAGGTTTTGATTATATTTATTGTTACCTCTTAGGGAATACTGTACCTGTATCTTATAACTAAATGATAAAAATGACTGCAATATCTAACTCCAGGTGCCATTATTTATGATACGGTCTCCACATGTCAATTATCTTACCTGTAATATACACCTGCAACTGTAATTTTGCTGATATTTTTGTTAATAAACTTTTTCCAGTTACCTTAAAAAAATAGTGAAGTTTACGTTATTTTTTTTCATTTTAAGTATTGGTTGTCAGAGGTGAAATTACAGATGTATCGTATGTTGTTGTGGTATGTGTGAGTGGCGAGGTTCTCGGTGTGCAGTGTTTAGGTGTTTTCCCTGAATCCGGATTCATTACATGAACGATTTATCAATAAAAGCTTGTAACTCTATCGTCATCAGGTGTTTGGTTTTTTTAGATTGAAATATTCTCTCTCTCTCTCTCTCTCTCTCTCTCTAATTATCATATACATAAACCTGATAATAAGAATGACTCACTGTTATAGGAATTTTATTTTGCCAAGAAAAATAATCGTAGGAGTTTCTCGTTAAATCTCGTGTTTATGATTATCCTGACGCTTGTGTAAGTTTATTAGCCTGTGTTTTAGTCACCAAGATGGATAAAAGTGGCAGTTATAATATTATTTTTTTGTCTGGCTCACTTTCCAAATTAAAAAGGGGATTATTTCAACAGCAACACGTGGTATAGGAATATGTGTGTGTGTGTGTGTGTGTGTGTGTGTGTGTGTGTGTGTGTGTGTGTGTGTGTGTGCGCGCCTCGTACACGCAGTAAAACAACACTTAGTGGGTAGGATTCTTTGAGGATCTCATGTTACATTTTTCTCCCAGTGATGTGAGAACGCTTCCATCTGGCTCACTTTAAGCTACGACACAAAGGTGGATTCTCACATATTCGTACATTAAATTCTCTCACTCACTGGAGGTTTGAGAACACAGGTAAATCACCAAGACACGCTTTACTCCTCTCTCAGACACGATCATTCATCTTTAGTTAAGAGTAAACAGGTGTGGCCAGGAATTCATCATTGACTATGCAAAAAAATATCACCCCAGTCAGATCAGGAAGGACGTCCATAAGGCTGCTGACGCATTCAGTACTGAAGGATTTTTTTAATACACATTTGTAATTGAAAAATAAACCTACTGTCCTTTATGTCATATACAGTATATATATATATATATAAATATATATATATATATAAATATATATATATATATATATATATATATATATATATATATATATATATATATATATATATATATATATATATATATATATATATATATATATATTGCACCTTTCTTCAATAGAAATTGTTGAAGGAAGCTTCGTATTTTTTGTGTAAATCATTATATATTCAGGTGTGCATAAAAAGTTGACATACCCGGGATTATAAAGTTCAGGATTTATGTCTCTCTTTATGTTCCCTCAAAGTTTACTAATGAAAGACTCGACACAGAGAATGTGAGGAAGAATGAAGGAGATAAAGGGAATATGAGTAATAGGGGCTTTAGACAGAGAAAGGTGTTAAAAAGAATTAAGAGAGAGAGAGTTATATCCAGTCTTACTTCGTTCACTCATCATCAAAATATCGTCAACAGGTAAGACTCTACTTCATATAAAACATATTTCATTCACTTAGATGAAAAAATAGTCTCATTAAAGACTTTAACTCTATATCAAACGTTTATACTCGTCCCGTCTCCCTCCTTACCTTAATGATTACATAAGAGGTTTTTGTCTGCTATCTTACGTTTCCATTGGACGATTTTATCCTATATCAAACGTGTGTGTTAGTTTTACCGCTTTCCTTACCTTAATCCTTACTTAAAACCCTTTTGTCCTGAACCAAATTTTTTCAATCCTTACCTTAAATATTATCTTTCCTACCTAACCTACCTACAGTACCTGCCTGGCTGCTTACCTACCTACCTACCTACCTACCTAGTTTGTTAATTGCCTAAGCACAAAACATTAATACCCCTGTTAACCTACCTACCTACCTCCCTCGTTCATTACCTCACCACACCTGTCTTCCCCCCCCTCTCCCCCACACCCACCTTGCCACCCCAAACAGGGAACAGTAAGTGGAAGGGACTAACTCTGTCTACTAACGCCAGAGTGCATTTGTAAATTGGCACGAAGCTTAACTCAGAATGTCAATGAGAGGCGAACTTTATTAGCGATCACTGTGAGTTCTTATTGTGCCAGGGCCTGCGTGATACTGACTCTCTCTCTCTCTCTCTCTCTCTCTCTCTCTCTCTCTCTCTCTCTCTCCCTTCCCTTGTGTTGTGAACCATGTAGAATCTCTGTGTTGTTGTGAACCCCTGTGAACCGTTTAGAACCTTTGGGTGATGTTTTGAACCTTGTAGAACCCTTAAATGTTGTTGAGAACCATGCAGAACCTTCGGATGTTGTTGTGAGCCTTGGAGAATCGAGTGTTATGCATACGCGTATAGATAGATAGATAGATAGATAGATAGATAGATAGATAGATAGATAGATAGATAGATAGATAGATAGATAGAAAGAGAGATAGATAGACTTCAGTAAACGTGACGATGGTAAGAATGTTGAGGAAAGAATACCCTTTTGAACTCCTTACCGCTTTAATGGAAAACTGATGAATGTTGCAATTAATGTTTGTCTGTCCGTGAGTTAATTCAGTGAAGCTCCTCTGACGTAGTTGTAGCTGGGAGGGAGGGAGGGAGAGGAGGGAGGGAGAGAGGAGAGGGAGAGAGGAGGGAGGAGGAGGGAGGGAGGGAGGGAGGAGGGAGGAGGGGAGAAGTGAGGGAGAGAGGAGGAGGAGGGAGGGAGGAGGAAGAGGAGTGGAGAAGAAGTGAGTGAGGAGAGTGATTGTTGTATGGGTTTTCTTCCATGTGTGTGTGTGTGTGTGTGTGTGTGTGTGTGTGTGTGTGTGTGTGTGTGTGTGTGTGTGTGTGTGTGTACTTTCCCAATGAATAATAATCTCTATTCAGTTCGTCAGGTATTGAAATTTTAATTGTTATTCATTTCATATCAGTTATTTCATGTGTTATAAATTAAATCATTATATTTTTCCCTATAATATTAATAGTTATTATGCATTGATTATTATCGTATATATTCCGTTTTTTTCTTTTTTCCTTTTCATGCAAATTTTTGGGTTAAAACAGCAACTCCACTTGGGCCACACCTCACACCTGTCTTGATTCTCTCTGTATGTGAGTAATAGTACAGGTGTTAGGTCAGGACTCCTCGCCCCCGGGACCTTAACGTCAAAACACTCCCACAACCTGACCACCATCCATAAGAGTGATACACAGAACTCACAAATATATAAACAAGAGGAAACAAGAATCTGCTATTGGCTGCTGTAAATCACACTTGTAATAAAGATCCTCACAGGCGGAAAGTATCCATCTGTTAAGCCGGTAAAAGTGGAGAAATTTGTTGAATAAGACACAGGTTAAAAGTTCTTGCTTGGTAGATTATTAATTTCCTGTAATGTCTTTAATAGCAAATATATCAGTCTTTGCTAAATGTGGCGAATATCTGCTAAAAAATTCAATATGGCAGAGCAAATTACTCATAGCTAGTACTTTAAGACGTGTGGGGGAAGTTACATACAGACCAGTGGTGTACAGTACAAGATGTAACACTCGACGAAACAAGACAAAATGTATTGAAGTTGAGAATGAGGGAAAAACATACATGTACACAAACACTCAAAACAAAAGACAAATACATATATACTGTACACAAACACTCAAAACAATGACAGTAATATGATATAGTGTTAAAAGATATAGAATAAAAATAATGTTGTAAATAAAATCCAACAGATCCGACAAGAGGGAGAGTGTGTACAGACTATAGAGCATTGTTATGTAAAAGAGCAGCTGAGTAACCAACACACACACACACTACTGTTCCTCTACGTTGTCTTCAACATTATGGTAGCTAGTCACAAGTCCCCCCTCGCCCCACCCTTCCTTCTCCCCCTCCTCCTTCTACTACTCATTCTCCTCTTTCTCCTTTTCCTGCTCTTCCTACTTATCCTTCTCTTTCTCCTTCTCCTTTTCCTCCTCCTACTTCTCTTCCTATCCTTCTCTTCCTCCTCTTTCTCTTCCTCGTCCTCCTCCTCTTCCTCCCATTCTCTTCCTCCTCTTCCTCGCATTCTCTTCCTCCTCTTCCTCCTCCTCTTCCTCCTCCTACTCCTCTTCCTCCTCCTCCTCTTCCTCCTGCTACTCCTCTTCCTATCCTTCTCTTCCTCCTCTTTCTCTTCCTCGTCCTCCTCCTCTTCCTCCCATTCTCTTCCTCCTCTTCCTCTCCTCCTCTTCCTCCTCCTACTCCTCTTCCTCCTCCTTGATATTTCTATTATCCGTCAGTCTTACAGGGACCAGGCAGTACTACTTAACATTCTAAAACAAAAAAGACAGTGTTAGGCCGAAGTTGAGGAATGTGTGGACAGTTTAAAGGTGTAACGACAGTACCATTATGACAGTTTGACAGTTTAAAGGTGTGTCGTCATTGCCTTTCACCCTTCTATTCTCATGCCGGGATATAAAACCTTAGAAATCTCCCCAAATTATCATTACCAAGTGGTGTGTGACTTTGAGCGAAAAATTACGGATACTGTACTTCAATTCCCTAATATTAATGCATAAGAACACAGACTTTTGATCACTCAGTCAATGCTAAACAGATGTCATGAGTAAGACATAACGAAACAATCTGAAAATGTATAGATATTTGTTTGTTTACACTATAGACGATAGAAAACACGGATAACAAAAACTAAGCGGATATATCTAGCACTATTGTACGAGATAAACTTACCACAATGCTATGAAATTTAATTGCCGAACTTGTTAATTTATCACCGTCAAACTTACAGAGTTGGTCAATAAAACACACAACACAAACTCATATTCGCCCCCAAATTTGGTCATTGTTTACGTATCTAAATTGCACCCCCCCCCACCTCCCTTCCCTCCTCCGTCCTCTACCCCTCCCCTATCCCCTTCCCTCCTCCGTCCTCTACCCCTCCCCTATCCCCTTCCCTCCCTCGTTCCATCTCCCTTCCCTCATTCCCCTCCCCCTTCAAAAATAAACCCTACTCCCTCTCACTAGCATTCTCCCAGCACAGTTCTGGATATGGGGACTATTGGCTGCTAACTCACTGAGAAATGTTCCTGGAAATGTTGACGTATTTTCAGTTTAATTAGGCGTCTACAGCTGCCTACCTCACGAAAATATACAGTTTATTGTCTTCAAGATTTCATAATTAAAATCACCAAAATAGTTAGAGTTAGTCTTCAAACTTTCAGGTAAGAGATTTGTGAATGCTGCCCCGGAAAATATATACAAAAATCCCTTATTAATTTTGAGAAAATCTTCAGTTATCTCGATAGTGATATGTTGAGAGAGATGTTCTAGAGATACTTGTGAGAGACAGTCCAGGGAGTCTCTTGTCTCTTGTGGTGGTCTCTCACAGCTTATAAACATTAGTGTCTCTCTCTCTCTCTGTAAATGCTGGCCTGTCTATGTCTGTAAGTGCGTTTGTACTCTGTGTGTGTGTGTGTGTGTGTGTGTGTGTGTGTGTGTGTGTGTTAGACATTTCTTCACCTGGCTTCGTCATTGAGTTAATTAACTGGCGTCAGGTAGACCAAGAGTTTTGTCATTTGTCACAGAAGCTGCTGAAGGTTGTACTGTGTGGAGGAGGTAGTGTGGTGTAGTGGTGTGGTGCGTGGTGGTGTGGTGTGGTGTATTGTGTTGTGTTGTACTGTGTGGTGTTGTGGATTTGTGTTGTGTTGTGTTGTACTGTGTTGTGTGGTGTTTTGGTGTGTTGTGGTATGGTGTGGTGTGATTTGGTGTGGTGCGTTGTGTTGTGTTGTAATGTGTTGTGTTGTACTGTGTTGTGTGGTGTTGTGGTTTTGTGCTGTAATGTGTGGTGTGTTGTGTTGTGTGGTGTGGTGTGGTGTGGTGTGGTGTGGTGTGATGTAGTATGGTGTGGTCTGTTGTGTTAGGGTGACAGACAGACAGACAGACGCACCACAACACTACACACAGAAAAATCTTGGGTGTTTGGATCAGGTCATTTCCCGTGGTCGACGGTGTGGCCCCTGATTAATGGTCTACGGCCTGTTATTAAGTATATGGCCACGTGCGGCCTTCTGGGGCCATGTGTGACCGTCTGCCTGATGCTCTGGCCATGGGCTAGCTCATTTATGGTCAAATGTGGACAGGATGTGCTTCAGTTTGTGGCCTTGAGGGATGATGCCTGGCCGTGTGAGGGCCAGTTGACGGTCAAATGTGGCCTTCTGTAGTTTGCTTGTGGCCAAATGTGATGCAAGGAGGGAATGTGGATTTATGTAGTCGGTTGGGTCATAAGAGTACGTGTAAATCATTTCATAGTCAGTTTTTGCCAGGTGTAGTCTATGTGTGGCCAGGTATGTAGCAGGTATGTGTGGCCCAGCGTAGCTTATGGATGTCATAATCAGACATGGACAGGTTATCGTAAGTATATGTACGTGTGTGTGGTCCTGCGGGGCCATTTGGTGGTTGGAGCTGTGGCCCTCTTTGGTGTCATATGGCCATAGAGGGCTTCAGTTATGGCTAAA
>NW_024723833.1:4292283-4362283 GCF_018991925.1 Homarus americanus
CAATAAATCACACTCACTACACTTCTACAGCACTATAAACAATAAATCACATTCACTACACTTCTCCAACACTGTAAACAATAAATCACACTCACTACACTTCTACAGCACTATAAACAATAAATCACACTCACTACACTTCTACAGCACTATAAACAATAAATCACACTCACTACACTTCTCCAACACTGTAAACAATAAATCACACTCACTACACTTCTACAGCACTATAAACAATAAATCACATTCACTACACTTCTCCAACACTGTAAACAATAAATCACACTCACTACACTTCTACAGCACTATAAACAATAAATCACACTCACTACACTTCTACAACACTGTAAACAATAAATCACACTCACTACACTTCTACAGCACTATAAACAATAAATCACACTCACTACACTTCTACAGCACTATAAACAATAAATCACATTCACTACACTTCTCCAACACTGTCAGCAATAAATCACACTCACTACACTTCTACAGCACTATAAACAATAAATCACATTCACTACACTTCTCCAACACTGTAAACAATAAATCACACTCACTACACTTCTACAACACTATAAACAATAAATCACACTCACTACACTTCTCCAACACTGTAAACAATAAATCACACTCACTACACTTCTACAGCACTGTAAACAATAAATCACACTCACTACACTTCTACAGCACTATAAACAATAAATCACACTCACTACACTTCTACAGCACTATAAACAATAAATCACACTCACTACACTTCTACAGCACTATAAACAATAAATCACACTCACTACACTTCTACAGCACTATAAACAATAAATCACACTCACTACACTTCTACAATAATATACAACAAAATTATAACTCACTCCAGGGTGTAGTGTCGGTCCACTGAACTTGAAGGCATCACTATAATCTAGACAAGTTATGAATGGTGGCGGTAAATTGAACTTACTTCTCGTAAAAGGAATGAAAAATTTAATAACACCAAACTGCCATTGTCTCCTCGCCCGGGTCTCAATGAGCTGTGCCAATGGACAAGCCAAATTAGAAGATAAGACCTCGTGTGTGTGTCATTTTAGGATAAATTCAGTAAGATTATGTTAGGTTTAATTAGGTTAAGATGCAGAGAGAGAGAGAGAGAGAGAGAGAGAGAGAGAGAGAGAGAGAGAGAGAGAGATGCACTATTAAACAACGCCACTGCAGACAAAATTCAGGCGAACGTTCGTCAGGCGTAATTCCTTTAAGATATGTTCCCTATTTGTTAACGTCACACACGTCTGGGGTCGATACAGGCTGGCAAGACTGACTTAAACTTTCATAAAGGTACAGTAATGCTGTCTCATAAACCAGTGAACATAAGGTACAATAATGCTGTATCATAAACCAGTGAACATAAGGTACAATAATGCTGTCTCATAAACCAGTGAACATAAGGTACAATAATGCTGTCTCGTAAACTAATGCAGATAGAGACCGAATTTGTACCACTCACTCAGTATGGGGACTTAGTAATGGTCGATCTCCAAACCTAACATAACCTAACCTAAGCTAAGCTAAGCTATCCAAAATCTAACTAAAGCTAACTTAATCTGACCAACCTGACGATTTTACACACACACACACACACACACACACACACACACACACACACACACACACACACACACACACACACACACACACACACACACACACACACACACACACGCACACACTATGTGGCTCTCCCAAGAAGATGTCCGCGTGGTGGTGAGGCGGATTCTCCTATCTCGTGTCGGTACAACATAATATATCTCTCTCTCTCTCTCTCTCTAATATATCTAAACGTTGTCATATAACTTACGTGTGATGTACTGTTATTGTGATTAAGAAGATATTATTCCCTGTATTAGTGTACATTATATAAAAATCGATTTAAGAATCGGGATTTACACAGTTTTCTGATATTATATTATGCATTATAATTATGTTTTGTTTCTTTATGTTATATATGTGAAATAATTTTTTTCTCTGGATTCAGATGAACTAAACTTGATCAATCTGAATTATATAACCCGTGTTTCGTCATCTCAGTTCTGGGAAGGACAACACCGCCTAGTTATCATCAATTTAAATAAGTGTAGAGTTATATTTAGCAACAGATAAGAATTGTATAAGTGTCGTTAATCTTGTGAGGAAACGTTGACACGGACACTGTCTCCCTCTTAGTCAACTTCAAAACATTTCCTATTTGTTGCTGTCAATCAAAGTCTTCATCTGCCTTTGTGTTGTGAGGGTGAAGATTCCTCGGTCCTTTTTAACCTATACCCCGGCGCTCAGGGCAGTCCTTAACCCTTTGAGTACGATGGAAAATCTTTGAATACGACGATATAACACTTTGAGTATGATATATTAAGCCATTAAACACGATGACCTATTCTTTTGTACTCTAGGGGTTAAATCATCGTACTCGGGGGATTAAATCATTGTACTCAAGGGGTTAAATCATCGTATTCGAGGGGTTAAATCATTGTACTCAAGGGGTTAATACCGTCTTGGAGTGGCATGGCTGTACTGTATATTACATTGATTACCATCAACTGCTGTGCACACATGTTAAGTCTGCCGTATTCTCAGTCATGTGCGCTAAATCCTGACCAGATGTGGACATGGACGAGTTACATTGAAATTCATAGTTTATTTGTAAAAGTTATAGCGTTCATAACTTAACCGGACACACACACACACACACACACACACACACACACACACACACACACACACACACACACACACACACACACACACACACACACACACAGGCGGATATAAGAGTAATTTATCCACCTGCGGAATATATTACATAAATATATATTAGTAAAGCAAGAACACGTACTTAAGACACCAAAAATGCTCCGTATAAGATTCCATATTTCACTTCCACACCGCGACAGTAACTGATAGAAATGCCTTACACGACCATAATTTATGTAGGGTGTAGCTGATTGACGAACCTAGAGAGAGAGAGGGGGGGAAGGGGTGGGAGGGGAGGGGAGGGGAGGGGTGGGAGGGGAGGGGAGGGAGGGGTGAGGGGTGAGGGAGGGAGGGGGGAGGGGGAGGGGGAGGGGGGAGGGGAGGGGGGAGGAAGAGGGGGGAGGGAGGGGAGGGGGGGGGGGAGGGAGGGAGGGAGGGAGGGAGGGGAGGAGAGGAGGTGAGGGAGGGAGGGGAGGTGGTGGGGGAGGGTGAGGGAGGGAGGGGGAAGGTGAGGGAGGGAGTGGGAAGGTGAGGGAGGGAGGGGGAGGGACAGGCACACAGAGAGAGATACACAAAAGGTGATATAAAGAGTAAACGAGAGAAAGAGGAAGTGAATGTCCCAAGGGATTAAGTGTGTTAGCTGACTATATCTTCACATACTGTATATAATAAAACCTATATTCTATTGTATTTTTCTACTGTATTTCGGGTTGTTGGTTATGTGTGTGTGTGTGTGTTACGTGTGTCATGTATAACTCTACGTGTATGGTATAATAGATGAACTCACATACCATCACAATGTTACCCGCCTATTGAGTAAATCGTCTAATTTCATCTTTCCATTTGGTGGTTCATGTTTTTCTGGGTATTTTCTTATCTCGTATGATTCACTCAGGGACCTCTAGGCCGTGGTTGATGTGTCTGTCTTGTGTCACGACCTCAACACTGCTATTTTACCCCCCATCACCCCCCTTCACCCCCCATCACCCGACCAGAACACAGTGATTCCCTCCGTCCCGATCGTTTGGGTTTTCGCTTCATAATTTTCGAGGACTGAAGAGTTCTAGCCATTTTCGTCGTTCAGGGGGATGCACTCAACAACAACAGACAACAACAACAAAACCTACAGCAACAACAAACAACAACAACAAACAACGACACAGCTGGGCCTCAAACATCAACAATCACTAAGCCGTCGTTCGCCTGCTCGCCAAATATCGTGACCGGGGTTTTACCTCCGCCAAAACAGATGTCACGAGAGTAAGGAGTATCGTGGCGTGTGTGGTGATTGGCCAAGTGCCAGTCACGTGCTTGTGTCTGATTGGCTCGCTTTGAATGACAATGCGCCATTCACAGAAAGGTAATGTTGTCTTGCAGTAAGAGATCTGATTATATCGAGGCAAATCGATGGTGCATTGTGGCGCTTACCGTTCTTTGTTGGCACCTAGTGATTGTGTACCATTATCCGTGGGCACACACACACACACACACACACACACACACACACACACATACACACACACACCCGGAAAGGTATCACTGTTTCACACCTCAAAATTGTGTTCACATGTCGGTGGTTTCAGGTGTGGAGGGGCGGTGGCAGCCAGCCCCTGTTGACCCGTACTTGATTTTGTGTCTATATGCAAAACGTAGAAAGAAAAAGAAAGAAAAAAAAATGAAACTTTCACTCTGGAGGAAAGCTTTGATTCTCTTTCTCTCTTTAGTTCTGACATTCTCTGGTCTCTCTCTCTCTCTCTCTCTCTCTCTCTCTCTGCCAAAGGTGAACTACAGAACCATGTCAGATAATTCTAGAACTCAGGAAGAGTCACAGAACTCAGTCAGTGTCAGTCATATAGCTGAGTCAGTGTCAGTAGCTGAGTCAGTGTCATATAGCTGAGTCAGTGTCACATATAGCCTGTGCAGGCCATATAGCTCAGGCAGTGCTGCATAGCTCAGGCAGTGTCATATAGCTCAGGGCAGTGTCATATAGTCGCCAGTGTTATATAGCTCAGGCAGTGTCATATAGCTCAGGCAGTGTCATATAGCTCAGGCAGTGTCATATAGCTCAGGCAGTGTCATATAGCTCAGGCAGTGTCATATAGCTCAGGCAGTGTCATATAGCTCAATCAGTGTCATATAGCTCAGGCAGTGTCATATAGCTCAGGCAGTGTCATATAGCTCAGGCAGTGTCATATAGCTCAGGCAGTGTCATATAGCTCAAGCAGTGTTATATAACTTAGTCACTGACTAAGTTATATAACACTGCCTGACTAATAGTCAGTGTCATATAGCTGAGGCAGTGTCATATAGCTCAGGCATTGTTATATAACTCAGCGATCTAGACAAAATAAAAGTTGGCTTACTCATAGACGTCTCTAAGAAACATAAATTTCTAACTTGCCATAGACATGAGAGAGAGAGAGAGAGAGAGTAGTTGTCATTTGTCATGAAATTACATAGCAAAGCAAAGGGAGAAAAAGAGTCAGAAAACTCTTTAAAGAGACAGTCAGTATCACAGAGCGCTCTCGGAAGGCAGACAGTGTCAAGTGTCATAGTTTTCTCTCTGAAGTAGGCAGTGTCAGGTGTCACAGAGCTTTAAGAAAGCAGAGAGTGTCAACTGTACTCTAGGAAGACAGACAATCTCAAGTGTCATAGAACACTCCTGTAAGGCAGTGTCAAGTGTCATAGAGTGCTCCAGGATGGTAGAAAGTATCAAATGTCACAGAGTTCTAGGAAAGCAGAGTGTCTCATCTGTACTCTAGGAAGACAGAGGGTGTCAGGTGTCACAGAGCCTGCCACCACACCCTGTGCATGACACCAAGACACGAAACAGATTTTCTTCCCTGTGGTCCCGTCCCAGCCAGCTCTTCCCAGGCTACAAAATAATTGAGTGTGTTTGTGGCGTGTGTGTGTGTTTTTGTCCGTCTCTTAGTTTTTCTTTTGGTGTTTGTTCCCCGTCGTCCAGAGAGAGCATGCTTCTCGGCTCTGCGTCCGTCCGTCCGTCCGTGCATCTGTTCCCGCGTCTGTCCGTACATATGTCGAGATGTCAACACGGTAACTCGAACAAATTGAATTGGATTTTAAACCGACTCGGTATGTAGATATATTACCACAAGTTCTCAGAAGAGTTCAATAGTCTGGTCTCTGTGTTATTACTGTACAGCGTTATGATCGGTGGGGCTTTGTTGTGGGGCGGCGTGGTGACCGTGTATAGGGTAGGCTAATACTTGGAATGTGTTTATAAGGTGAAGAACATGTCTGGGTTGCTTAGGAATTCTCTTTCTCTCTCTCTCTCTCTCTCTCTCTCTCTCTCTCTCTCTCTCTCTCTCTCTCTCGTTTATCAGTTTCCTTTTATTTGTATACTTTTTCGAGTACAGAGCCAAAAAGTTAACTGCACTCGAGTAAGATATCAACTCATTCTTGGTAGTGCCTCGTACAGTGACGTGACCTTGACCCTTGATTTTTTTTTACCTTAATAATAAAATAGCAGCTGATGCCGTTGTTATAGCGAGTGTGTGCGTGTGTGTGTGTGTGTGTGTAGACCTCTTCTCACTCCGTAAAACTGGCAAAAGTATTAACCCAAAGCTTACAACAAAGAAGTCGAGGAAGCAGGGCGAGCAGTGCTGTCTAATGGTTGCCCCTCGTGTAATGAGGATGGCCGGCCCAAGGACCACCTAGTCGTGAATTTGTTTTAGGTGTAGAAGCTGTCGCCAACACAACAACCACACCTAGTTAACGAGAAGACCGGACAACTCGCCAACTGCACTGGCTAACCATTACCCTGGAATACGATCCGCAAATCTATTTACATCGGCTTCCCAATTACTGCTGGGTAGGCAGA
Source organism: Homarus americanus (assembly GCF_018991925.1). NCBI lineage: Eukaryota > Metazoa > Arthropoda > Malacostraca > Decapoda > Nephropidae > Homarus > Homarus americanus. The sequence goes on from NW_024723833.1 coordinate 4,298,867, forward strand.
GGCAAATGACGTAAAGAAACTTGCCCGTAGTTTCACCCTGCCCGGGGATCGAACCCGGGTCCGGTGCGAGGCGAGCGTGCTGACAAAAAACAATAAGTTGATAATTTGTTTTGAAAGTTTTCGTCGGTGACCTTTAAGCCTGGATCCAACAAAGACAGTTTGTAAAGTTAATCAGTCGTGTTAGGTATTCCTGGAGAGTCTCCGATATTGTATCACAAATTGAAAACAAATTATTGAGGAACAACTCCAGACATGTTTTTTTTTTCATTATTTCACTGCAATATAAATTAATAATTCATAAAATGGACAAGACTTTGAGGACCATTTGCGACGGAGTTCTAGAATATAACCCGCGTTAAAAAATAAAATAAAAATATCTTCGAAACTGAACCTCTGGCAACAGCCTCGACATGACGTCACGGGCAGTAATGCATGTGACGTCACACTTAAACCCGGAATGGCAGACAAAGATGATGTTGATCTCAAGTTTGGTGGACAGACAGACAGACAGACAGACAGACAGACAGCCTACCACACATCGTCTTAATATAATTTTGATATCAATTAGTGACATTGACGTCATCTCTATTACCTGTACCCAAACACTTAAACAAGGTGAGGATTATTTTGTTGCTTATCATGAACAAAAATAAACAACTTACATATTTCAGGGTCTTGTTAATGTTATATATAAAATTTATCTAAATATCAATAAAATAAATAGTTTAGATATAAAAATGTATCATGTGTATGTGTAATGCAGACAGGATACACTATTTGTCACAAAAGAAAGGTCACGTCACACATTGGCTCCTGATTGGTGACGGTGTTACGGCCATTTGTCACGCTGTGCTGGTCTAAGTATGTGTTGTCAAGGCGATCTTTACATCACAAAAACCAACGGATAAACACAAGGTAATATTTTCCCCCTTAATGGTTTAGCCTCGCATGACGTCATCAATCACCAGGGTATGTCAAACACTTTATACGGGATGGAAATATTTTTATATTTAGATTTCTCAGACAGTGATTCCTCGCCCTCATGATTCTTGTAGTCGGGGAAACGATTCTTATTCCATTAGACGTGAAACTTGGAGGTGCTATATTGATAAGTTATATTGTTGTCTGGAGTTTGTTCTTTAAGATGATAATAATAAAATGGTTGTATAGCGAGGACACACACACACACACACACACACACACACACACACACACACACACACACACACACACACACACACACACACACACACACACACACACACACACACACACACACACCTTTCCCAAACGTCCATTCATTCTCATTCCTCTCAGCCCCATCCACCTCCTATCACCCATTTCCTAACCACTCCCACCTCTCCCCTGTACCTGCTAGCCACTCCCCTACATCCTAGCCACACCCACCTCTAACCCACCCCTACTTCCTACCACACCCCTACCACATCCCCTCCTACCATCCCCTACCTCCCCACATCCCCTACCCACCTAGTTCGATCCTGCCCACACCCCACCTTCCTGCCACATCCACTCCTTCTTATCTCCTACCACACCCCTACCACACACATCAATTCCCTCTCCCACTTCCAACATTCCCCGTCTTCGTTCACACACACACACACACACACACACACACACACACACACACACACACACACACACACACACACACACACTGTATAGACAAAATGCAAAGACCATAAATTACACTCCTTTTACCTCTTCCTCATCCTTTTTCTTTCTTTCTTTCTTTCTTTCTTTCTTTTCTTTCTTTCTCCTTCTATTCTGTTTTTACTCTCTTCCCTCCCTTCCTTTCCCTCTCTCCTTTCCTCCCACCCTCCTTCCTTTTTCCTTTCCCTCCTCCGTTCATTCTTTTTCCCTTCTCTCTTCCTTCCCTTCTTCCTTTTCTCTTTCTCAGTACAGGTGGGCGTGGGCTGGTACCCATTGGCCTGGCAGGCCCTTTGTCACCGTGGTAATTCCCGCCACAAAGAAGTGTATGTGTGTGTGTGTGTGTGTGTGTGTGTGTGTGTTTAGAATCCACACACACACACACATACACACACACACACACACACACACACACACACACACACACACACACACACACAAGTAGAGTCTTGTGGACTGGGTAGTCAGAAGCGTCGCTTTCTCTCCCAAACTGCTTCTGTCTAACCCCCCACTACCCCCCCTCTCTCCCTCCCTCCCCCCTCCTCCTCCCTTCCCTCTTGCCCCTCCCTGATGCTCTTCTTCCCTTCCTCCTCTCTCCTCCCCTCCTCCTCCCTGATGGCTCTTCTTCCCTGCCCCCCCCTCCCCCTGCCTCCGTCCTCCACCCTTCCTCCCTCCCTGACCTCACTTCTCCCTGATTCTCTCTTTCCTTTCCTCTCTCCTTTCTTCTCTCCTTCACCCCTCCCTGTTGCTCTTCTTCCCTTCATCCTTCCTTCCTCCTCCTTCCCTGCCGTCTTCTATCACCTCATCCTCCATAATGCCCCCCCCCATTCCTCTCCTTCCTTCCCTCCCTTCCTCCCTCCCTCCCTTCCTCCCTTCCTTCCTCCCTCCCCTACCTCCCTCCCCTCACTTCTCTCTCACCCACTGAGGTTTTCCGCATTTGTTGCAATGTTCAATTCTTCTTCTCTCTTGTCCTACTTATTCTCCTTACCTGTCATTTTATTTTTATTTTTCTTCTCCACTTTCCCCTCCTCCACCCTTTCCATCTCCTTCCTCTTTCCTCTTTTCCTCTTTCTCCTCCTCTTCCTTGCTACTGATTACATCTCTTACGCATTCAAGTGTGTTTCTTCAATATTTTCTTTTTTACCTGTTTTTCTCCTCCATTTGTTTGTTTACTTAATTTGCATATATATCAAGTTTATTCTCTCTCTCTCTCTCTCTCTCTCTCTCTCTCTCTCTCTCTCTCTCTCTCTCTCTCTCTCTCTCTCTCTCTCTCATATATTGAGATCTCAGGTCATATATGTATCTTCCACTATATAGGCCTATACCGTGATACTTTTCATGTATCCTAACTACATATAACTCAGGCTTGTTTTGTACTGGGATGTATCTTAATATGTAACTTAAAACATATATATTTATAGTAATTATATGTAAACTATTTATTTACTCGTATATGTATTGACATAACATATAAATCTCCTTTAGCCCAATCTAAGTTAATCTCACTTGACCTAACTTAACCTAACATACCCCGACCTAACTCGAGCCTAAAGTAACTTAATTTTTCCCAACAACTTAACTTAGTCTTAACTAAATTTAATATAATTCAACCTACCGCTGATCAAACCTAATCTATCTTAACCTACCTGTAACCATACCTAATCCACCGTAAGCTACACCTAACCAAACATAATCTAATTTAAGCTAACCTAACCTAACCAAACCTAACCAAACCTAACCAAACTAAACCTTCACTTTTAGTATAAAAGTTCGGGACACATTCCGTGTCCGGGTATTACTCGGCGGCTCTCCAACACACTTCTGGTAACCTTTGAATTCTGATGTCATAGACACCAGGACTTCGTATGTAATTTATGTCATCGAATATGTCAGCCGCCACACACACACACACACACACATTTCATAATTTTTCTAGTTTTGAAATGTTGTAATTCTATTTATTTGGATCAAGAGTTGTGTATGCCACTCAACCACCAACTGACTCCCTCCCTCCTTCCTTTTTCCTCCCTCCTCCTTCCTCCTTCCTCCTCCTTCACCCGTCCTCCTCCTCCCTCCATCCTCAACCAACCAACAGATACATTAACTTATACCTTACTATCATCCCAGAGTCCACTTAATATATCATACAGGTGTCTTAATCAACATAACTAAACATCCTCCGTGGCCACACAACTGTCCTGTACGTCATCACGTCTGTCCTGTACGTCGTCATGTCTGTCCTGTACGTCACTGTCATGTCTGTCCTGTACGTCACTGTAATGTCTGTCCCGTACGTCACTGTCACGTTCGTCCCTACTGTCATGTCTGTCCTGTACGTCACTGTCATGTCTGTCCTGTACGTCACTGTCATGTCTGTCCCTGTACGTCACTGTATGTCTGGCCCTGTAACGTCACTGTCACGTCTTTGTCCTGTACCGTCACGTCTGTCCCTGTACGTCACTGTCATGTCTGTCCTGTACGTCACTGTCATGTCTGTCCTGTACGTCATCTGTCAGTTTTTCGGTCCTGTACGTCACTGTCATGTTCGTCCTGTACGTCACTGTCATGTCCGTCCTGCTACGTCACTGTCATGTCTGTCCTGTACGTCACTCGTCATGCATGTCTGTCCTGTACGTCACTGTCATGTCTGTCCTACGTCACCATGTCTGACCTGTACGTCACTGTCATGTCTGTCCTGTACGTCACATGTCATGTCTGTCCTCGTACGTCATCATGTCTGTCCTGTACGTCACTGTTAAGTGTCTGTCCTGTAATGTCAACACGTCACAGTGTCTGTCCTGTACGTCACTGTCATGTCTGTCCTGTACGTCACTGTCATGTCTGTCCTGTGTGTCACTATTCAATAAGGGTTTGTTACACACTGTCCTACTTTACCTGTATCAATTTATTCACACAGTGAGATATATTAATGCACCACACACACACACACACACACACACACACACACACACACACACACACACACACACACACACACACACACACACACACACACACACACACACACACACACACACACACACACACACACACACACACACACCTCCATCATCCTTTGCATTCATTACACTTTTTCCCAACGGTCTACCCACAGAAGCAGTTGAATTTTAAATCATTATTTACCTTCCGACCGCGAATTCAGCTCTAGAAACGAGGAGAGGTTCACAGAGATGGGAGGTTCACAAGATGGACAGGAGATGGAGGTTCAAGGTAGATGGAGGTTCACAGGTAGATGGAGAGGTTCACAGGTAGATGGGGAGGTTCACAGGTAGATGGTGAGGTTCACAGGTAGATGGGAGAGGTTCGTAGATAGGTTCACAGGTAGATGGGAGGTTCACAGGTAGATGGAGAGGTTCACAGGTAGATGGAGAGGTTCACAGGTAGATGGGTGAGGTCTACAGGTAGATGGGAGGTTCACAGGTAGATGGAGAGGTTCAGCAGGTAGATGGGGAGGTTCACAGGTAGATGAGAGGTTCACAGGTAGATGGGAGGTCAGTGTGGGAGGTCGGTAGAGGGAGGTAGAAAGGTTCTAGATGGGAGGTTCACAGGTAGATGGAGAGGTTCACAGGTAGATGGGGAGGTTCACAGTAGATGGGGGTTCACAGGTAGATGGGGAGGTTCACAGGTAGATGGGGGGTTCACAGTAGATGGAGGTTCGATAGATGGAGTTCAGGTGGGGTTCAGGTAGATGGGAGGTTCACAGGTGGGAGAGGTTCACAGGTAGATGGGAGGTTCACAGGTAGATGGGGAGGTTCACAGGTAGATGGGAGGTTCACAGGTAGTTGGGAGGTTCACAGGTAGGTGGAGGAGGTTCACGGAGATGGAGAGGTTCACAGGTAGGTGGGAGGTTCAGTAGATGGGGAGGTTCACAGGGACGGAGAGGTTCACAGGCAGAGGTTCAGGTAGATGGGGAGGTCTACAGGTAGATGGGGAGGTTCCACAGGTAGATGGAGAGGTTCACAGGTAGATGGAGGAGGTTCACAGGTAGATGGAGAGGTTCAAGAGATGGAGAGGTTCACAGGTAGATGGGAGGTTCTGCAGATGGGAGGTTCACAGGTAGATGGGAGGTCCAGATGGGGAGGTTCACAGGTGAGGGGAGGTTCACAGGTAGATGGGAGGTTCACAGGTAGATGGGGAGGTCAGGTGATGGGGAGGTTCACAGGTAGATGGAGAGGTTCACAGGAGGTTCACAAAAGGGAGAGGTTCACAGGAGGGTGAGGTCTGTAGAGGGAGAGGTTCACAAGTGAGGGAGATCACAGGTAGATGGTGAGGTTCACAACTAAGGGAGAGGTTCACAGGTAGATCAGAGGTTCAGGTGGGTGGTGAGGTTCACAGGTAGGGAGAGGTCACAGGTTGTCAGAGGCTTACAGGTGGTCAGAGGTTCGGATGGTCAGAGGTTCACAGGTGGGGCTGAGAGGTTCACAGGTGGTCAGGAGGTTCACAGGTGGGGCCGGAGGTTCACAGGTGGTCAGAGGTTCAGGCGGTGTTCCAGGTGGTCAGAGGTTCACAGGTGGTTCAGAGGTTCACAGGTGTCAGAGTTCACAGGTGGTCGGAGGTTCACAGGTGGTCAGAGGTTCACAGGTGGCGAGTTTCACAGGTGAACATGGTCATCCTAGTGTTTGTAGTTCACAGTTTGGTCGTGCTCGCTTGACATGAACTTCTGGGAGGTGGCAGCCCGTCTTGTCAGCTTGTGTTGTCAGCTCGTGTTGTCAGCTTGTGTTGTCAGCTTGTGTTGTCAGCTCGTGTTGTCAGCTTGTGTTGTCAGCTAATGTTGACAGCGTATGTTCTTATCCTGTAGTGTCAGCCCATATCCTCAGCCCATGTTGTCAGCTAATCTCTACCTTGCAACATATCCTATAACAGATCATTGTTTTTGCAATTTTCTTCGCGTTGCAATATCTTGATGCAAATTTCCTGTTCATTCTTGCAACAATTGTTTAGTATATTTTTGCGGTAGTTTCAGAGGGTATGGTTAGGTTAGTTTAGCGATGTATTTATTGGTGCAGATTAATGTTATTGTAATTATCAATATATTGCAACATGTTTCCTTTTAAGTCTTTGTTGTAGTGATTTTCTGAAGCTTCCACGATACACACACACTCTCTCAAATTTATACTATCCATGCAAGAGCGAATTTATTAGTGTTTATATACAGACAGGCATGTAATATCAAAGCATGAATGTACAGTATATGTCTCTCTCTGCATTTGAATATACACGTGTCAGAGTGTATAGTCCACAGGTATAGTGTTCCACCCCTCTGTGGCCTTCCAAAATTGCCACTAATAATAAATTTTTTGGTAATATATATACTGAGATTAGTGTGTGTGTGTGTGTGTGTGTGTGTGTGTGTGTGTGTGTGTGTGTGTGTGTGTGAGAGAGACCCAAACAACCTCACGTGCCGCAAGGGTCAAGATACGGGTGTTCAACAAACTAGCCCAGATTGACTACTACTGCTCTTAATATGTTCCATCCTGTGATTGTCCCCACCACCAGCTGTGAGCCATTTCTCACACCACTACTATATGGATTAAAATATTGGTTAGTTCTTTTAATTGAAGATAATTTGTAACCTGGTTTTTAGTTTTAAACATGTAGTTGTAGATAACGGTTTGAGTGATTATTTTTATTAGTAATGTGTTAATTACATATACATATATATATACATATAAATATACATACACATACATATACATATTATTATATATATACATATATATATTACATATTACATTATTATTATCCACACTTCACATTTCAATCCATCTCAATCAACCTGAGGCCTGTTAAGTAATTTTATCTCATGACAGTACTATAGGTTAATGACTCTTTACACTGTTGTGGCTGTACAGTACACCTGGCCACTGTTGTTGGTGTCCTTCAACTCTTGTCTTAGTTACGTCTACTCCTGTCTATCTGTTATCAATTCCTTTCCACTGTTGTCTATTTACATCTACTCCTGTCTCTCTATTCTTTATCAATTCATTAACGTTGTTCTTTACTTGATGTCTTCACTTATTATAATTCTTGATTTAACTGTTAATATATTCTTCATGTAGCCTCTGTGTAGTTCCTTATGTGTTTACTTGCGTTTAGTTGTTACTGTCTTATTGATAGTGCCGGGAGGTGTGTACAGATGTGTGTCAGTGTGTCAGTCTTAGTGTGGCAGTGTGTCAATAGGTCATATATCAGTCTGTTAGTGTGTCAGTGTGTCAGTTCTGAGTGTGTTAGTGTGCTGTGTGTTAGTGTGTCAGTCTGATAGTGTTAGTGTGTCAGTCTGATAGTGTGTTAGTGTGTCAGTCTGATAGTGTGTTAGTTCGATAGTGTGTTAGTGTGTCAGTCTGATATGTGTTGTGTCAGTCTGATAGTGTGTTAGTGTGTTAGTTCGATAGTGTGTTAGTGTGTCAGTCTGATAGTGTGTTAGTGTGTCAGTCTGATAGTGTGTTAGTATGTCAGTTCGATAGTGTTAGTATGTCAGTCTGATAGTGTGTTAGTGAGTCAGTCTGATAGTGTGTTAGTGTGTCAGTCTGATAGTGTGTTAGTGTGTCAGTCTGATAGTGTGTTAGTGTGTCAGTCTGATAGTGTGTTAGTGTGTCAGTCTGATAGTGTGTTAATATGTCAGTCTGATAGTGTGTTATGTCAGTCTGATAGTGTGTTAGTGTGTCAGTCTGTTAGTGTTAGTGTGTCAGTCTGATAGTGTGTTAGTGTGTCAGTCTGTTAGTGTGTTAGTGTGTCAGTCTGATAGTGTGTTAGTGTGTCAATTTGATAGTGTGTTAGTGTGTGTCTGAGGTGTGTGTCGTCTGATAGTGTGTTAGTGTGTCAGTCTGATAGTGTGTTAGTGTGTCAGTCTGATAGTGTGTTAGTGTGTCAGTCTGATAGTGTGTTAGTGTGTCAGTCTGATAGTGTGTTAGTGTGTCAGTCTGTTAGTGTGTTAGTGTGTCAGTCTGATAGTGTGTTAGTGTGTCAGTTTGATAGTGTTAGTGTGTCAGTTTGTTAGTGTGTTAGTGTGTCAGTCTGTTAGTGTGTTAGTGTGTCAGTCTGATAGTGTGTGTTAGTGTCAGTCTGAGGTGTTAGTGTGTGTCTGATAGTGTGTTAGTGTGTCAGTCTGATAGTGTGTTAGTGTGTTGTCTGATAGTGTGTGTCAGTCTGTTAGTGTTTTAATGTGTAGTCTGATAGTGTGTTAGTGTGTAGCCTGATAGTGTGTTAGTGTGTCGTCTGTTAGTGTGTCAGTGTGTCAGTCTTAGTGTGGCAGTGTGTCAATAGGTCATATATCAGTCTGTGAGTGTGTCAGTGTGTCAGTCTGTGAGTGTGTTCGTGTGTTAGTGTGTCAGTCTGATAGTGTGTTAGTGTGTCAGTCTGATAGTGTGTTAGTGTGTCAGTCTGATAGTGTGTTAGTGTGTTAGTCTGATAGTGTGTTAGTGTGTCAGTCTGATAGTGTGTTAGTGTGTCAGTCTGATAGTGTGTTAGTGTGTTAGTCTGATAGTGTGTTAGTGTGTCAGTCTGATAGTGTGTTAGTGTGTCAGTCTCTGTTAGTGTGTCAGTGTGTCACCAATAGTAAAAGTCGGGTGTCAGTCTATTAGTGTGCTAATGTGTCAGTCTATTACAGGTACGTCGGGTGTCAGTCTATTAGTTTCCAGTGTGTCAGCTCCACAGTGTGTCGGGTGTCGTCTATTAGTGTCAGTGTGTCAGCTCCAATAGTGTGTCGGTGTCAGTCTATTAGCGTCAGTGTGTCAGTCTAATAGTGTGTCGGGTGTCAGTCTATTAGTGTCAGTGTGTCAGTCTAATAGTGTGTCGGGTGTCAGTCTATTAGTGTCAGTGTGTCAGTCTAATAATATGTCAGTATGTCAGTCTGCCAATCTTAATATTTTAGTGTGTCAGAATGTCAGTGTCAGTTTATTATTGTGTCAGTGTGTCAGTCTACTAGTGTGTCAGTGTATCAATTTATGGCGTCAGCAGTTCAGTGCGTCAGTGTCAGCGTGCCAGTGCATAGTATCAGCGTGGCAGTGCGTCAGTGTCAAGGTGGCAGTGCGTCAGTGTCAAGGTGGCAGTGCGTCAGTGTCAGCGTGCCAGTGCATAGTATCAGCGTGGCAGTGCGTCAGTGTCATTGTGGCAGTGCGTCAGTGTCAAGGTGGCAGTGCGTCAGTGTCAGCTTGTCTCCCTCACTGACTCAGGCCGTGTCAGAGGTCCTTGGTTAGCGTCAGATCGGAGACCAGATAGTGGCTGCATAATTTATGGGTCTACGACGTGTAATTCCATGTGAGGGAGAATGACGAAGAATGGATGATAGAAGGACGTATAATTTGACAGCTGAGTGATGGAAATTGATTATAGGAGAGGAGTTTGTTTACATAGTTGAGTGATGGGAGTTATAGATCCAGTAAATAAATGAGTTGAAGTAAGAATTTATGTATAATTGGTGTATAATTTGACAGCTGAACGATGGAAATTAATTATAGGAGAAGAGTTTGTTTACATAGCTGAGCGATGGGGGTTATCAATTGTATAATTCAGGAGAGAGATGATTGAAGTAAGAATAGACGTATAATTGGAGTATAAATTGACACCTGGGTGATGGAAATTGATTTTAGGAAAGAGTTTATTTACAAAATTTAATAATGAAAGTTATAGGTGGTATAATTCGGTGAAGGCATAAATTAGTATTTATGTATAGAAAGTTGTATAATTCAATAGTAAATATTATAGATGGATAATTTCACAGTTGAATGAAGAAGACTGTATGATACCACGGAGATATGAAATAGATAGATAAATAGATAGATAGATAGATAGATAGATAGATAGATAGATAGATAGATAGATAGATAGATTGATAAATAGATAGATAGATAGATAGTTGTTTCTCTCTTATTTTTTATATTTTCTTGCTTTTACTTTTCTATTTTTAACTGCTCTTACTTTTACTCTCCTCCCACCTCTTACATGTCTATCTTTACTTTCTCATTTATTCCTCTTACTCTTTTATCTTTCATTACTTTTCATTTGTTTTTCCTTTTTCTTAGATTTTAATATTGTTCTCCTTTATCCTCCTTACTTCCTTATTCTCCTTTCCTACTTTTCTTGGTGTTTTACTTCATGAATTTTATTATCTATTTTTCCCCTTCCTTCTCACTTTCTTTTAATACCCATTTTTTTCCTCCTTTGTTCATCCATTTCTTCCTTATTCCTCTGTCTTAACCCCTCCTCCTCCCTCTCTCCTTCATCTCTCTCCACCTATACCCCCTCCCCCCTCCCCCCTCCCCCCTCTTTACTCTTACTGTTAGTCTTTTCATTCGTTCCTACTTTTACTTCCTTCCTTGTTTACAGTCGCTAATTAACTCGCTCAGGTAACCCTACTTTTTCCCCCCTGCCACCTGTAGTAATCTATAACAGGGGATGGTCGACTGGCTTACTCAGAGGGGGGGAGGTGTGGAGGGTAGGTAGGGGAGAGGGGGGTAGACGAGTAGGGTGTGGAGGGGAAGTAGGGGAGAGGAGGGAGAGTAAGGGGTAGGAGGGTGTGTGATCAACCTGTCCTGGACCAAGTGTAATAAGTTACTTCCAGGTGAGCCAGGTAGGCACGTGTTTCTGTAAGGATAACCTGTATTTACTGAGGTATGTGTGTGTGTGTGTGTGTGTGTGTGTGTGTGTGTGTGTGTGTGTGTGTCTGTGTGTGTGTGTGTGTGTGTGTGTGTGTGTGTGTGTGTATATATTTTTTATCATAATTGTTGTTATGTACAAATTAGACACATTTTCAATATATGGTAAACATCCATAACACTATATTGAATGACTTTATTTTAGGGTCTTGCTCATAGTTAAACTTTATACCACACACCTCCTCCATAATTCTCCTCCTTACCTATACCTCCCTTCCATACCTCCTCTACCTCCTCCCTCCTTACCTCCATACCTCCCTCCTTACACCTGCACCTCCTCTTCCTTACCTCCTTACCTCCTCCTCCTTACCTCCTTACCTCCTCCTCCTTACCTCCATACTTCCTCCTTACCTCCACACCTCCTCCTTACCTCCATACTTCCTCCTTACCTCCATACCTCCTCTTTACCTCCATACCTCCTCCTCCCTACCTCCATATCTCCTCCCTACCTCCATACCTCCCTACCTCCATACCTCCTCTACCTCCACGTCAGACAACGCCTCTCTGTTTTTTCTCCGTTACCGCTATTACCGCGGTTAGTGCGATAATGAAATACAATTCCTCGTACTCTAGAGATTTTTTTTGTACTCTAATTATAGTACATGTCATATATTACCACGCCAACCTCACTCGGTACAAGCTCCCCTAACTTCCTTCATTCCTCGTACATTACATCGCTATTATTGAACTTGTTTTCCTGTAAAACTGTTTCACCACCCTACAGTTACAGTCATTTAAGTGTGATTAATGTACCACCTGACGTCACACAGCTAAACATGTATATTTAACTTACCTGCCACAGTGTACTAGTGTAGGTTAACTGAGCTTAGGTAGTGTAGGTGTCGCGTTATAATACACCCTCCAGATAGTACACTGTCTTGTTTAGCTCTCCCAGTCCATCACAGTGTAAGAAATATTATGTATACGGTGTATTATATAGGCATACAATCATACATAGATGAGTTATCCTTTGAGATGTGTATGAAATTGGACTTAGTGTGATATATATATATACACAGCATTTGGTGATACTACAACGCCCGACTGTGTGTATAACTTGTTCACAGATGATAAGATAATACACTAATACATAATTCACTTGTATATCAACGTTAGGGTTAAATCCACCGGGGAGATTTACGTTAGTTCAGGATAGTTTGGTTTGTATGAGTTACATTTTGTTGGGGATTATTGGGTATGTAAAGAACTGTCCTTGATGACCTGATGTAGTATTTATATGGTGGTCTCTCTCAAAACAGCACACCCCCTATATACAGACAGACACGGACACAGGTAAACACAGCCCCTCTAATATTATGCTTATGTTTTACCACCACCGATATATTTAGAGGAATCTGCAAGCGTAATATTCCCTTCATAAGCGAGGGGAGATTTACATAATACGTGTAAAAATACGTAAATACGCAGGTGATTAAATTTGCGTCAGATTCAGCCGTTTCCTAATATGAGTTGGTTATTATTCCCTCTAAAAATGCCGGATCCCGTCGCTTACACGATATTTTGCCGGCACCCCACCACCACCACACAGTCTCTCTCTCATTATTCCTACTCTTAGTCTCACTACTTTCACTTTCTCCTTGTTTACACTCGCTAATTAACTCTCTCAGGTAACCTAGGTTTTTTCCCACGCTCACCTGTAGTAATCAGTAAAAAAAAATAGTTCTGTGCGACTGGGTATCTCACCTGACATGCTTTTAATAAGTAGAATTATGTGTGTGTGTGTGTGTGTGTGTGTGTGTGTGTGTGTGTGTGTGTGTGTGTGTGTGTGTGTGTGTGTGTGTGGATAGTGATAGTTGACCATGTTGGGATAGTATACAGTGTCTTGTGCTGAGGGACGGGAATTATTGTAAGGGTTTTAATGATAAGGATAGGAAGAATTATTTTAATGATGATAAGAGGAGTAAGAAGAATCGTAATAATAATGATGAAAAAGAGAATAATAATGATGATAAATAGAATAATAATAAAGATAATAGTAATAATAATAATAATAATAATAATAATAATAATAATAATAATAATAATAATAATAATAATAACAATAATAATGAAGGTTAGGCGTTATTGCAGAGTTTTATAATAGCAGTAGACAGTTATCTCATTGTATCATAAGGCATAAGAAGCACAGAAAATTAAATCTTTCCATTGTGTATTTTTCCTGACTTAATGCCTCCTGTTGCAGCGTCCGTCCGTCCGTCCGTCAGTCAGTCAGTGAATTTAGGTGTGCGTCTGTCCCTCATTCATAATTTCTTCCCCTCTCCCTCCTCCCTTCCCCCTCTCTCTTCCTCACCATTTCTCCCTATCCTTCTTCACTCTCTCCTCTGGTATTCCACTTTCAATTTCCTCTTCTTCCCTCTCCCTCCCTCTTTTCCCCCATCCTCTATTCCTCACTCCTCCCTATCTCTCTTCTTCATCCCCCTGTTCTTCTACCTCCTCTCCCTTCTTTCCCCGCCCTCTCTCTCTTTCCTTCCCTCCCTCCCTCTCTTTCACCCTCCTCTGGTGTTACAAAGTACGCATTCCATTCTCAGCTCTCTCTCTCTCTCTCTCTCTCTCTCTCTCTCTCTCTCTCTCTCTCTCTCTCTCTCTCTCTCCCTCTCTCTCTCTCTTCCCTTTCCCCCCCCATATTTTCCCCCTCCTTTATCCTTCCCATTTCTCTTTCTCTCCTCCCCCCCTCCTCCTTCCCTCTCCTTCCCTCCTCCCCTCCCCTCCTCCTCCTCCTCCCTCCTCTCCTCCACCCCCTACTTCCTCCTCCTCCTCCCCTCCCCTACCTCCCTCTCTCCTCCCCTCCCTCTCACCTCCTTCCCTCCTCCCCTCTTACCTCCTTCCTTCCCCTCCCCTCCCTCCCCTCCCTCCCCACCCCCCCTCCCTCTCCCCTCCCTTCCTCCCTCCCTCCTCCCCTCCCTTCTCCTCCCCCACCTCCCTCCTCCTCACCTTCCTCCCCTCCCCTCTCCACCTCCTTCCCTCCCCACCCCTCCCTCTCTCTCACCTCCCTTCCCTCCCTTCCTCCCTCCCCTCCCTCCCTCCCCTCCCTACCCTACCCACCCCTACCTCCCCTACCTCTCCTCCCCTCCTCCCTCCCTCCCCTCCCTCCCTCCCTCCCTCCCTCCCCTCCCTCCCCTCCCCTCCCTCCCTCCCTCCCCTCCCCTCTCCCTCCCTTCCCTCCTTCCTCCCCTCCCCTCTACCCCTACCCCACCCACCTCCCCTCCCTCCCCCTCCCTCCCTCCCTCCCTCCCCTCCTCCCTCCCTCCCTCCCCTCCTCCCATCCCTACCTACCTCCCTACCTCTCCTCCCCTCCTCCTTCCCTCCCCTCCCTCCTCCTCCCTCCCTCCCTCCCTCCTCCTATCTCTCTCCTCCTCCCCCCTCCATCCCTCCTCCCTTCCCCTACTCCCTCCCTCCCTCCTCCTCCCTCCCTCCCTCCCCCCCTCCCTCCAGTTTCAGGCCACCACCTACACATTCCTGTCTTAACTACCTTTAATCCCTCGTGAAGTGAATTCTTGGCTCTCAACTTTGCATCGTGTTCACCCCCTTCCCAGCCCATGTAGAGCCTCTGATGAGAGAGAGAGAGAGAGAGAGAGAGACGTTTTATAATGGGAAATAAAACAGAATTAGTTTGACAAAGGTAAATATAAGTTAGGTTACGTTACTTACGTTAGAAGCGCTCTCAGGCCAGTTAGAAGCTCTCTCACATCACCAGTTAGAAGCGCTCTCACATCACCAGTTAGAAGCGCTCTCACATCACCAGTTAGAAGCACTCTCACATCACCAGTTAGAAGCGCTCTCAGGCCAGTTAGAAGCACTCTCACATCACCAGTTAGAAGCGCTCTCACATCACCAGTTAGACGAAAATAATGAACGCCCGATTATTTGAAAATCCGGGTTGAATTTTGTGGGGGTTTTTTTTGTAGATCTTTACTTCCGGGTTACAGTCACGTTTATCTGTGTATATTTTGGAGTGTACACAAACTCGTGCCTCTTTACGTACACGATCACTATTGATATCATGTACGTATTTTCATCTGCGTTATTCACTTACTAACACTCTGAGAGGACTAGATTTTTAGGTGCGTTAGTTAGCTCTATGGATGTCTTTCCTGACTTACTCTCTGACTGACTGACTAACACTGTGAGGAAACTTTTTTTTTACCATTCTTCGGTCACTTTGTATATGAATCATTACCCCTGGCACACACACACACACACACCTCATGGAGCGGCCAGGTGGTTCAATATGCATCGCTGTGCATATTTGATTACCTGGTAAAGTTTGTTGTTATTCTTAAGCCTCTCTGTCTCCCACACCTGACGCCTCCTGTCCCCCACCTGACCTCACTGTCCCCCACCTGACCTCTGTGTCGCCCACCTGACCTCACTGTCCCCCACCTGACCTCTCTGTCGCCCACCTGACCTCTGTCACCCCTTGGCCCTCTCCGTTTGTCTGTCCGTTTTTCCGTCCATCTGATAACAGAGAGAATTTGCCCAGTCAACCAAGACTAAATTTAACTATTTTCAAACGAACTTAATTGAATTTAGGTGGGTCATCAGCTCTATACATGTCTTAGTTACTATCCGACGATGTCACGCAGTCACTGACGGAATTTTGTTTTAAATATTGTTATTATTGTTATTGTTGTTGTTGTTGTTGTTGTTGTTAATCTCTTTATTATTATTATTATTATTATTATTATTATTATTATTATTATTATTATTATTATTATTATTATTATTATTATTATTATTATTATTATTATAATTATTATTATTATTACTATTATTATTATTATTATCACCACAATCATCGGCAGAAGGATATGCCGTGATAAAGTTGAAGGCTTTAGGTCCCACACAAATAAGATGGTCAAACTTGTCCAAACACGACGCCAGACTTTGTACAAACATAATGTGTGGGCGTGTTCAAACACCTCCCTCACTCTCGGGCAAACACCGTGTTTGAGAGGCACTCTAGCAAGGTATTCAGATTTAGCAAACTGGCCATTTGAAGGTACCCAAACATGGCTGGCTTTTTGTTGTTTTGGAGAGGATGTAAACACCGCTTTGTTTTGGGTGTTTTTTTTAGCAAACAATATTTTTAAGGGGTAAACATCGATTTTTTTTTGGGTGGTTATCTTGTAGGTAAGCATTGTTATTTATGTGTGGGTTCTCTGAGGTAAACATCCGATTTTGAAATTTTCTTGAAGGTAAACATTGTATTTTCTCGCTTGTCCTGTGTGTGTAAACAATGTTAATTTTTTTTTACGTTGCTTGATGGTAAACATGACTTTTTGTAGTTTCTTGAAAGTAAACATCGTAAATTTTTTGCAATTTTGAAAGACCAACATCGCTTTTATGTCTTTACTTAAATTTAAATTGTGCTTTATATTTTTTTATAGTTTTTAATAGTAAACAATTAATTTAGTTTAATAAATACAACCATTATATATATCTTAATTTCTTATATATTTTTTACTTCATTACATTTCTATTTTACGTAATTTTTTTTAAGTAATTTGAAGATTTTTTTTATACCACAAAACATCTTTTTCCATACTTGTATTATCTTTCAACAATGTGTTTATTTGTCTCGTGCATGAGCAAATGTATTAAGCGGTGATGTATTTTTTGAAGGGGGCGATGGGAAGGGAAGAGAGGGGAAGGGGAAGGAGAGAAGGGGGAGGGGGAAGGGACGAGAGAAGAGGAGAGGGAGGAAGGAAGGGAGGGAGGAAAGGGTGAGATGGAGAGAGGGGAAGAGAAGAAAATAGAGGAGAGAGGAGGAAGGAAACAGGGGAAGAGGAAGAAAGGAAGAAAAGGGAGAGAAAGAGATCGAAAAGGAGAGAGGGAGAGGAAGGAGGGAAAAGAGGGGAGGAAGGAGGGGGGAGAGGAAAGAAATAGGAATAGGAGAGAGAGAGAGAGAGAGAGAGAGAGAGAGAGAGAGAGAGAGAGACCAACCATACGCTGCTTTATTATTTACTCCTCCGCTGTAGAAAAATGACAAGTTACTTAGGCAAAAATATTACAGCGAGAGAAAAATAAAGCCTTTAAAGATTCAGGGCTATTGAGCGGCCGGAGAGCCTTGTCTATTGAGGAGGTAAATATTCCTCTCAGAAAGTGTGTGTGTGTGTGTGTGTGTGTGTGTGTGTGAGGAGTTTGATTTGGTGAGAATAAGTCAAGGTACGCATAGTAGAAGAGGAGAAGGAGGGAGGAGGCGGTGGTGGTGATGGAAGATGAGGGAGGAGAGGGAGAGGTGGTGGATGGGAGGAGAAAAAGAAGAGGAAGAAAAGTAAGAAGAGGCAGACGTAGGAACAAATACACACACACACACACACACACACACACACACACACACACACACACACACACACACACACACACACACAACGCCACTGGATATGTCAACACTACACTGAATTTTCTACTCACCCGATACCCATTAGTATTCCCACGCTAACACAGCCGCCTCCTCCTCCTCCTCCTCCTCCTCCCTCCCCCTTCGATCTTTCTCCCACCTCCTCCTCGCCTCCTCCTCCTCCCTCCTCCTCCTCCTCCTCCTCCCTCCTCCTCCTCCTCCTGCTCCTCTTCCTCCTCCTCCAACCCTCCTCCTCCTTTTCCGATCATTTCAAGTCAAATTTGATTCAATTTCTGTAACAAGATTTCCCTCGGACAAATGAAATCAAATAAATATTTTTCAGAACCACCATATTGAATGCTGAAGGTAATAGGAAAAATGAAACACAAATTTCAGTGACCGCCTTCATGTCAGGGAAATCACAGGGCGTATTCTCAAGGCTTCGCGAGATACGTGTATATATAATGTTTTCTCTCTTAACCTGACACCTGTAAGACGTAAGTTTGTCTCGTTGTTAGTTTCATTTACAATATAGATGAATTCTTAGATATTCGGGAGGGAATTTTTGTTTTCCTTCTAACGTGTTATGTAAAATTATTCTTCGGATTTATGTTATTCTCAAAAAGAATAAATAAATAAATAATAAAATAAATCAAAGTCGGAGGGAGTTTGTTTTCTCTTCATGTTAAATCGAGTCTCAGTTATTCACATCATCTAAAAAAATAGGGTACTTCTTTTTTCCTCCTAATGTCAGATCGATTCTCACTGACTCACTTTATAGACAAGACTTAGATGGATTCTCAAAGATTCCCACGGTAATAATTTTTCCGCCAACTGGAAATGTGAGAAGCCCTCCTGCTGCCTCACTTCAGCTACAGATCAAAGTTAGCGACCAGAGTGGCGACGAAATTGCAATAAGACTCTAACAGATACGTTCTCTTAACCGCAGTTGGGGAAGGAAATTGAATATACGAGTCGTTAAGAATCCATGTTTGTGAGTCACTTGTATAGATGAGGTCTTATAGTTCTTGTTTTGCCTGGAGGATATTGACTTGCCAAGCCTTGGGAATCTGTATGTGTGTTATAGCTAAGTTAGTGGAGCAGTTAGATCTCGTCTCAGTACCTTTAGTTAATAGTCAAATTAACATACGATCCTTTGAGAACATTTTTGTGTGTGTGTCGTAACTTAAGTGAAACATGAGATAAATTTTTAGCATATTTAATTAAAGGGGAAATAATAACTTACGAACCTATGCGAATTTGTGTCGTAGCTTAAGTTAGATAGATAGTTACGTTGCCACATCACCAAGAAGTAAAATTTTAACGTACGAACCTTTGAGAGTCCCCCCCCCCCTTTTTTTTATCGTAGTTTAAGTGAAATATCTCCAGTTAAGTGTAATACTTCAACGTACGGACGGAACTCTGAGAACGTGTCTCAGGTTTGCCCTAAGAGGAGTCTCGCTCGCCCTGTGAATCAGACTCACCCTATCTGATTGCGAATTGCCCGCAGAGATCCTGGTTGTCCTCCTCTGCTTGGTCTCTGAATGGCAGACGTGTGTACCCTGAAATGAACGTCGCATCCAAGACACACTCGTTCCCCGGCTACGTATTCTCCCACATTCTTACGTTGAGGTTCTTCTCCGCCTAAAATCCTACTTAAAGTTTCTTCCCCTCATTTAATCCCGTGTTAAGTTTCTTCCCCTCATTTAATCCCGTGTTAAGTTTCTTCCCCTCATTTAATCCCGTGTTAAGTTTCTTCCCCTCATTTAATCCCGTGTTAAGTTTCTTCCCCTCATTTAATCCTGTGTTAAGTTTCTTCCCCTCATTTAATCCCGTGTTAAGTTTCTTCCCCTCATTTAATCCTGTGTTAAGTTTCTTCCCCTCATTTAATCCTGTGGTAAGTTTCTTCCCCTCATTTAATCCCGTGTTAAGTTTCTTCCCTTCATATATTCCTACGTGTAATATCTCCCCTCAGATATTCCCCACCACACAAGTCTCTCAACATCGCCATACGTGAGCCAGAACACATAGAGTTAAGGTAGAGTCTCTGTGTAAATTCAGCATCATTTCAGCCGCCGTCAGATAATGTGTCGTGGCCTTAAGTGAGCCAGCTGCCGGCATTCTCACATCCTCAAAAAATCGTCACGTGAGCTTTGTTTCCCTAATTGGAGGCGTGAGACTACACCTGAGAGGCTCATTCAGCTACGGTACAAAGCTAGGCGGTCAAAATGGCGTCGGAATTGCACCGAGACTCTGCCGTAACTAGATGCGCTCTCTCCTTTAGTCAACCAACGAGTGTGTGGGGTTTTGAGTTCCAGGCCGTGATTGGTGAATTTTTTCTTGCGTTAAATTCGCGTTAAATTCGTCGTTAACTGTGGAACGCATCTTATTACAGTGCCCTAAAATCTCTGTGGAATTTAGACGACATTTTGGATTGCCCTATTTGTTACAACATGTATAGGTACTAGTTATAGACATTTATTTTACCATATTTTTATTCACATTCACAGAGACTCGTACGTTAAATTTCACCCTGAACCAATGGGAGGAGAGAACGATATATGTTAAGGTATAGCTCAGTGGGATTTCGACGCCATTTTGATTATCAGACTTGTGTCACATGTTCCCTGTTTTTCCAAGGTTCGTAGGCTAAAATATCTCGTCTTGACAGGTAAATGTAAGTACAGTCAGTGTCCGTGGAACTTTGAAACTAATTTAAGTGTCATCTGTGAGTCATTATTTATGGGATTTATTCATATTGGTTAGGTAGCATAATTCCTCACACCTCAAGTTAAGGGAGATATTTTCAAGTTCCTCCAGTTAAGGTAAAAAAAAAAAGACATGCACTTCTGAGAATCTTTCTGTGTCTCCTGGGTTAAGAGGGCCTAGATAGATACGTTTCTAATTAAGATTAAAAAAAAAATTCCTTACGCACATCTCAGAATCTAGACCTTAGGAACTCCACCCCTCCTCCACACCCCCCGATACCCTCTCTCCACCCCTCCTCCACACCCCCTGATACCCCCTCTCCACTCCTCCTCACACCACTTCACATACCTGTCCCACACCCCCACATCCCCCACACCCCCCGCACCCCCCCACACCTCGCGATCTTCCCCCCACCATGGTTTACCTTAAGCTGGACGTCGATCACATCAGATATTCATTTATGTCCCCGCAGTCCCAGTTAGCTCACATTTCTTTCACTTCTCGCTGGTTCGCCTCTTGAATTTTTATCAGCCTTTTTAAAAACTGAATATCATCCACTTATACGACCTCGGGGATAATATTTGTCCTGTGTCACCGCTAAGATGCCCCCCCTCCTTCTCATCTCTTAATCATCCGCCAGCGAGTGAGTCTTGTACAAATTATCTGCCTGGAGTGTCTGGGTGAGGGGAGAGGATGTATTAAGGGAGGGTATTGGTGGAGGGAGAGACTGTAGTAAGTGGTGGTGGGAAAGGGAGTGAATGTATCAAGGGAGGGTTGTGGTGGAGGGAAGGGAGTGAATGTATCAAGGGAGGGTTGTGGTGGAGGGAAAGGGAGTGAATGTATCAAGGGAGGGTTGTGGTGGAGGGAAAGGGAGTGAATGTATCAAGGGAGGGTTGTGGTGGAGGGAAAGGGAGTGAATGGGAGTGAATGTATCAAGGGAGGGTTGTGGTGGAGGGAAGGGAGTGAATGTATCAGAGGGTTGTGGGTGGAGGGAAAGGAGTGAATGTATCAAGGGAGGGTTGTGGTGGAGGGAAAGGGAGTGAATGTATCAAGGAGGGTTGTGGTGGAGGGAAAGGGAGTGAATGTATCAAGGGAGGGTTGGGGTGGAGGGAAAGGGAGGAATGTATCAAGGAGGGTTGTAGGAGGGAAAGGGAGTGAATGTATTAAAACAGGGTTGTGGGTAAAGGAAGGATATACTAAGAGAGGGAGGAGAAAGTAAGGGGGTGTCTATGAAGGAGAGGGAGGTGTGGGGTAAGGGATAGTGTTGGAGGAGGGAGGGAGAGGGAGGTGTGTGGGGGGTAAGGGACAGGTTAGAAGAGGGAGGAGGAGGTTGGGGGGTAAGGGATAGTGTTGGGAGGAGGGAGGAGAGGGAGGTGGGGTAAGGATAGCGTTGGAGGAGGGAGGGAGAGGGAGAAAGAGGATATGAGGGCAAGGGGAAATATATATTGAGGAAGATGGGAAAAGGGAGATTGTCTGTGGTGGGCAGGAGGGAGGAAGATGGAGAATAACCCTCGTGTTAACAGAACGTCTATTCCAGCCTCCGCGACGAGGTCTCCCTCCTCTTACTCCCCCCCCTTCCTCCTTCCCTTCCCCCCCTTCCTCCTTCCCCTCTCCTCCCTCCCTCCTCTTTCTCCTTTCTTCTTAACTCCTCCTCTCTCCTCAAACCTCCTCCTCCTCCTCCACTTCTCCCTTTGTCACCACTCTCTCCTCCTTCTCTCCCTCTTCTGCCCCAATATACTCGGTGGCAATTGAACATCTTCCATGCCACGCGAGCGAGTTGTCTTGCGGCCGCCAGATGAGCAGCCATCAGATCCCCAGCCTCCAAGATCTTGTCTCACCCAGAGATTATCTTACATCTTGTCTCACAGAAATTATCTTGCAGCATCTTGTCTCACCCAGAGATTATCTTGCAACATCTTGCAGCATCTTGTCTCGCCCAGAGATTACCTTGCAGCATCTTGCAGCATCTTGCCTCACCCAGAGATTATCTTGCAGCATCTTGCAGCATCTTGCCTCACCCAGAGATTATCTTGCAGCATCTTGCAGCATCTTGTCTGATCCATAGATTGTATTGCAGCATCTTGCAGTAGCTTGTCTCACCTAGAGATTATCTTGCAGCATCTTACAGCAGCTTGTCTCGCCCAGAGATTATCTTGCAGCATCTTGCAGCATCTTGTCTCACCCAGATATTATCTTGCAGCATGTTGCAGCATCTTGTCTGATCCATAGATTGTATTGCAGCATCTTGCATGATCTAGTCTAAGACAGAAATTATCTTGCATCTTGCATCTTGTCTCACCATGAGATTATTGCAGCATCTTACAGGATCTAGTCTGAGACAGAAATTATCTTGCAGAAGTTTGCAGCATCTTGTCTCACTCAGAGATTATCTTGCAGCATCTTACAGCATCTTGTCTCACTCAGAGATTATCTTGCAACATCTTGTAGCATCTTGTCTCACCCAGAGATTATCTTGCAACATCTTGGAGCATCTTGTCTGATCCATAGATTGTATTGCAGCATCTTGCATGATCTAGTCTAAGACAGAAATTATCTTGCAGCATCTTGTCTCACCCAGAGATTATCTTGCAACATCTTGCAGCATCTTGTCTCGCCCAGAGATTACCTTGCAGCATCTTGCAGCATCTTGTCTGACCCAGAGATTGTATTGCAGCATCCGGTTTCCCCCAGAGAATTCCTCGAAACACATTCCAACGTAGGGATTATCTTACAGAGATTATCTACTAGCCTCATGGAAGCATGTTGTTTGACCCGCACATTATCTAGTAGGATCATATAACATGTTGTTTGACTCACGGATTATCTGGCATGGTTTATCCTACACCACCACCACCACAGCGACTGATCTTAAACAGTTCCTCAACCACACACACACACACATGATCTTGCATAGCCAGATAGAAATATGTGAGTTTTTACGTGTGATATTCTGTATGACCTTGTTCCAGGAATATGATGTAAGTATGTATAATTGTATATATGTATGTATGTATGTATGTATGTATGTATGTATGTGAGTATGTGATGTAATGCGTGTGCATATATATACTCGTGTGTGTGTATGTATGTGTGTGTGTGTGTGTGTGTGTGTGTGTGTGTGTGTGTGTGTGTGTGTGTGTGTGTGTGTGTGTGTATTCTAGGAATAGTGTAGACATGAATAACTCCATGTGTGTGTGACCTTGTGTTAGTTACCAGAGAGACTCGTATAACCGCGTATGATTTTCAACGGTATGTTCATCGTGGGAGGAGTAACACAGGATCATAACACTGTACTTGAGGATGTAGCCAGCGTGTTCACCTCAACTGATGTTCTCCAGGCAGTGAATGATCTTGAGTCGGGTACAGAACGGGACACGTATGAAATTGCTTAGAATCATGCACAGCTTGCTAACTCCCTCGGGTATGATCCGGTCTTGGTATGAGAGAGAGAGAGAGAGAGGGAGGAATACATTAGCACTGCAGATATAACCAACTTCTTCATCTCAGCTGATACATACTTAAAGCAACACGTGATCCTGCTGCACTATATATATATATATATATATATATATATATATATATATATATATATATATATATATATATATATATATATATATGTTATAAACCCCCCACAGCTGATCATGAAGGCCTAACAGGAGTCGTGTCGCATTATAAAAGATTTACTAAAGCATTAAAAGTACCGCACATATTCTTACTGCCAACATCATCATCATCATCCCAGAACCTCTTGAAACACTGCACCATCTACACTGCATTAGTCAGGAGATGTGTTAAGACAGCCAACACACCTACTACCGTAACCATGTAGAATTAAAGAGGATTGACTAAACTATTAAATCCACGGCAGATGTTCCTTCAACCAACATCTCTTAAAGCATCCGACTGTCACACTGTGCTACTCATGAGATGTGTAAGTCAGCTGATCATGAAGGAGTAATGTTAAGGTGTCAGGATGAATATTTAGGCGAGGCAACGACAGGTGTTCCCCAGTTGACGAAAATCTCATTACAAGGGTCGAGTTAGTGAAATCCCGTTTTCTGGGAGCCTTTACGACACGTGTGCTCCTTCGCTCTTGTTGACTGTAAGATTCTGAATGAGAAATATATTTTGATGCGCTGTTCAAAGTCACACACACACACACACACACATACACACACACACGCACACACACACACACGCACACACACACACATAATCTGTTCATCTATGTACGTGTTAATTTTCATTTTGTTTTTATTTTTCAATTCTCTGAATTTGTGAATGACATTAATACACACATTCAGAATCATACATTTCTTTTTATGTATTGTATGATTCAGTACTGTTTAATCGCAGTGATGCAATTTAAATCAATTCTATTAAATCTTTGTTTAATTAAAGGTTTCTAACATAGTGATATGATTCTAGACAACATTTAGACACCATATAGACCTAAACAGATATATTTATTTTGTGATTTTCGATTTATGAATAACTATACACTTCAATTAATACATGAATTGGATATTTCTTTCTTTCACATTTTGCATTGCCATTAAATTTGGTAGGAAAAAATATATCACGTAATGAATATTTTCTTTCATTTGTTTAGCGGTTTAGGATTGATAAACGATGTTAGATAACTGTTAAAAACCACTTACACTCTTTTGTTTTTCTTGTGTGTTTTATTATTGATGAAAGACTTTGATACACTCTTAAATTAAATACTTCCCTGATATGTATAGTTATGGACACACATATTCTATACCATTTGAAAAACACATATAATCTCTTCCTTAATACATAGATAAAGATACACATATACTTTACTGATACATAATTCAAAACATATATCCTTTACCTTGATATACATATAAAATTACATTATATTCGATTTCAATTTTCTGTTCAGTCTCCTTAGTGTCGTCTTAGTGATAACATAACACACAGCTAAGAGAAAATAGTGACTCATTCATCTTTTGCTGTTGTGTTATGAATCAGTAATTAGTTTTAATGTACAGGTAAGAGAATGAATGGCAGGTAAACGCGTCTTGTTTATGGAGTGGATTATGAAGGGGCTTTAGGACATATCTCAAACAGTAATAAACTCTTCGCCTTTTTGTGTCTTATGATAAACAGCAAAAAATATAAATAATTTGTAATTTTTTTTCTGTTTTTGGTTTTGAGTTAATGATGAAATTTAATGGTAGTCAATTAAAATATATGATAGATATTCGCTTTTATTATTTTTTTATATTGTTTGTTGATTAATAAATACACATATATAATCGCCTCATCTTCTCTTTAGGCTTTTGAGGTGATAAGTAAACATTTTATAAAGTTAAAACTCAACAATATCCTTTTGTATATTTGTATAGTTAAATGGTTTTTTTTCAATAGCCTTTGATGTACAGATTACATAGATACACAGCCACACACGTCTTACATAATTATTTAATCGGGGTTTTCGTGTTTCTATCGATACAGTTTTCCAAATTAAGTAAAAGACGACGAACACATGGTCAGATTGCCACTTACCTTAAGATGATACGTAGCGTGGAGGTCGTCCTCTGAGGTCCTACAGGAACTTGGAGGACCTGGTTGAAGTCTTACAATAGCATGGAAGATCCTCTTGGAGTCTTGCAGTAATCTTCCAGGGTCTCCTTCAAGTCTTACAGAAGCGACCACGGTCGTCGTTTCAAGTCACAGTAATTTGGTGGTCCCCATGTGGTCCTACACTCACTTTGGAGGTCCTCGTGACGCTCAAGCCCCCTTGAAGTCCTACTCCAAATTGGGAGGTCTTAACAGGAGTTGGTGTACCAAGTCCCAGCGGTCCTTATAAGTCCCCCGTGAGGTGACTGGTTGACTGAGTGAGTGACTGGTGCTGTGCTGGTAGAGTGCCGCAGTGCCTCAACAACCACACACCACCACAGTCCACCACACACACTCCTACACACACACACACGCACGCACACACACACTCACACCACTCACACGCGCGCAAGTGATTTACCTTAGTTAATCGTTTCTAGTTACTTTCTAGTTAATTTTTATCAATTAATTGGGTATCTTCAACGTCTGTTCTAGATTTTATCAGTAGTTCAACAACTTGTGATACTTGTTGACCCGCCGGATGTTAACAGTGTGATCTACGAGTCATGTGTCTGAGTCTTGATAATTTTCTCGTCTCCTTCAACAATTTTTTTCTAAACTTTTGACGAAATAATCAGTTTATAACTTCAAGTCAGATTTTATTTATTTCCTGCTGTCAGACAACTTGTATTATTTTTCTTATGTTTTGACGAACTTATCAGTTTGTTTACATGTGTTCAAGCCAAAGGCCCTCAGATTTTTTTTCCTGTTGTTAACTCGTACAATTTTCTTGCCGTGTGGCTAAATTATCAGTTTATTCCATCTCTCGTGAGCCAGAAGGTCTGTGACTTTTTTTTCTCGTGTCCAACAAGTCTTACGATTTTTCCAAGTATATTTATTTTTGTTAGGATTATCGGTTATTTGTTAATGATTATTTGTATTATTTTTTGACAGGAGTTCCCTTCAAAAGTAAGGGCACCTCAAGAACTACCGTCAAACCCTTCCCTTTTATACACAGATTTTTCCAGATTCTAAAATATATACAGTATATATACAGTATATGTAGGTATAGGTACGTCAGTGTTTCATCATCACCACTGAAGTTCAGTTCCTTACGGGTCATCAACGGAAGAAGCCATTGGCATTCATTACTCCCAGCCAGGCCATCTTAAGAGTCTCTTAGCTCACCAGTTCACTACTATAACCAGACTGCGACGCTGCTCTTCTGCAGATGGTAAATGACTCCTCCTATGTGAGCCAGAGCCAGATGGATTGTGATAGAGACAGTCTGTGAGCGAGCCAGCTGGGCTGAGAGACAGACAGTCTGTGAGCGAGCCAGCTGGGACGAGGGACAGACACCCTGTGAGCGAGCCAGCCAGAGACAGAGTCGTGACCCGTCTGAGCTGCGCGGCGGATTCCCACCGACTGACTAGTGCTATACTCCACGAACCCCTCCCTCCTGCCCTTTCTCCCTCCTTCCATCCCTCCCTCCCTTCCTACCTCCCTCCATCCATCCTACCCTGCCTCCCCCCCTCTCTCCTTCCCTCCTGCCATCCCTCCCTCCCCCCTTCTCTCCACCCCTCCTTCTAAACAGGGTCCTCTCATTTGCCCAACTTGATCCTGCTCCTTCTCACCAACTCCACCCAGGACTATCCCACCCACCCCACCCACTCCTCCACACCTCCTCCAGCTCCACCCATGACCCACCTGTCGTGTTTTATCTTCCACCCTCCATCTCCACCCAGGACCCACCCACCCACCCACCATGTCCTCTCATCTTTCCTCCTGCAGCTCCACCCATGACCCACCCGCCCAATAACCCCGTTCTCTCCTCCACCCACCGACTACACTTAAGTCTCGCCAACCCACCCACCCAACCCACCCACTCATCTCTTGTCTGTGGTACCCAAGAGTCACTTTGTATGTGTATAAAGAAGGAATGTATATACTTTTTACGTACACATGTATAACTGGTTGGAAGTTAATTTGCATACACATACGTACACATACACAAAATCCCTGTCACACACACAGACACACACAGACACAGCCTCACAGCATCATTATAATAAGGTCTAGTTAGTTATTAGCGGTTGTGGTGTTGGGAGGTTCATCATCTGTATCTGCCAGAAATCCCTGGGAGGGCTTTAATCTCTGCAAGGCTGTAAATCAAGGAATGGGAGGCTGTAAATTAGGAATAGAAGGCTGTAAATCAAGGAATCTAACGCCTATTCAAGTTCACGCGTCTATTATTTCCTGAGGTCCTTTGAACAGAATAATTAGAATGTCCTGCGGAACTCTCTCTCTCTCTCTCTCTCTCTCTCTCTCTCTCTCTCTCTCTCTCTCTCTCTAAGGTGGTTAAAGCAACAGCAAAAAGAGAGTTTTCCCATCAACTTTTATTTTCAAGTGGTGAAGAAATAAACAATAAAGAAAGTATAAACTATAATTTCGGTTAAATGTCACTAATAGAAAGTGCTGGAGAAAGTAGAAGCAGTTTGTTATAATTCTGGTAGAAAATGAAAGTTTAATGTCATGGTGAAAGTGGATAAAATAGCATATAAGCCTATCATAGTTGTAGTAGAAAGGGAAAGTTAAACATCCGTAAAAAAATAGTAGGAGAAAGCATCAACAAACTATGCTCTATTTCTAAGTACAAAGGAAAGTTTAGAAAGTAGCAAAGATTCTTATTATATTACAAGCAAAAAAAGTGTAAGTTTAAGATACAATACTAAGGTGGAGAGAGCAGTCGCCAGGCGTACTTTTACTTTCACCGTAAAGAGTTAGTTTAAAATTCAAAAGAAAGTGAAATTTGTGCATTTTTTTTAACTCCGTTGGTCTAGGAGCAGTGTGGGCTGTTGGTATGTCTGTCTGTCTGTCTGTCTGTCTGTCTGCTTATTATTCTGTCTCTACCCGTCTGTCTATCTGCCTGTCTTAGTATATTTGTCTGCTTGGCATTCTGTTTCTGTCTTCCTGTCTACCTGTCATTCTGTCTATCTACCTGCCTCTGTGTGTCTGTCTGCTTGTCAATCTGTCTGTGTGTTTGTCTGCTTGTTGTTCTCTCTGTGTCTGTCCACTTATCATTCTGGTTCTGTCTACCTGTCGTCCTCTCTGTCTACCTGTCATTCTGTCTGCGTGTCTACCTGCCAGTCTGTCTGCGTGTCTACCTGTCGTTCTATCTGTGTCATCCTGTCATTCTGTCATCTTATACCTGTCAAACTGTCTGTGTGTCTGTCTGTCTGTCCTTCAGTCCGCCCGTAATATTTGTTTTGTATAAGCGTTCAGTATGGTCGTCATGGTAGCCATCTTGTTTGTTTGTTTAGTTTCTTGTTTCTTAAATTGTTTCTTGTTTTGTTTCTTGGTGAATTTAAGCAGATTTAAATGAAACTCAGATTAGATACTTGTTTGGATTAACTTAAATTGCTTGATTAGACACTTGTTTAGATTACCTTAAACACCTTGATTCGATGCTTGTTTAATACGTAGAGGGTAAGTAAGGTTCTTGATTCTCGATTAGTTTAAATATTTTGTCTCCTGATTGGTTGAATATGTAAATCTCTTGAACACCATGTAAACCGATTGGTGTACATAGTGTGTACATGTAGTTAATGTGTACATGCGGTTAGTGTGTACATGTGGTTTGTGTGTACATGTGGTTAGTGTGTACATGTGGTTTGTATGTACATGTGGTTAGTGTGTACATGTGGTTTGTGTGTACATGTGGTTAGTGTGTACATGTGGTTTGTATGTACATGTGGTTAGTGTGTACATGTGGTTTGTGAGTACATGTGGTTAGTATGTACATGAAGTTAGTGTGTACATGTGGTTTGTGTGTACATGTGGTTTATCCTTACATGTGGTTAGTGTGTACATGTGGTTTGTGTGTACATGTGGTTTGTGTGTACATGTGGTTAGTGTGTACATGAAGTTAGTTTGTACATTCGGTAAAATAAAGTATCATCCAGGAGAGTTCCGATAAATTTCGAACTGAACATTCGTGTTGTCTCGCTAGTGTTGGTAGGCGTGGTTGTGAGACATTTCCCACTTGTTATGGTAGGCCTAATTTAGTAACTTCAAATAAAATTAGTTCATTGCATTATGATTGGTGCCTCATGAGCCCTTATCAAAAACCTTCACTCGTGTTGTCATTTTATTTTTTTACCGAGTATAGCTGTGGTTAGTGTGTATATGTTAGGTTAGGTTAGGTTAGGTTAGGTTAGGTTAGGTTAGGTTAGGTTTGGTTAGGTTAGGTTAGGTGTGACTGATCAAGGCTCATAAGATAAATGTCTGTGTTGGAGACTCAAGACGGCCTCAGTAATGTAGACGCTTCATCCACAGGTAATTAGGTTGGTGCATTCAAATTAGTCTAGAGTCTCACCTTTCACAGTGTCCGTATTCGTGCCGTAGAGTACGTGTCCGTACCTTTGAGGGTCTTCGTACTTAGAGTCCTTGTTCGTGCTGCAGAGGGAGCGTTCGTGGTGCAGAGTCCTTATTCGTACCTCACAGGGAGTGTTCGTGCCGCAGAGTCCGTGTTCGTACCTCACAGGGAGTGTTCGTGCTACAGAGTCCGTGTTCGTACCTCACAGGGAGTGTTCGTGCTGCAGAGTCCGTGTTCGTACCTCACAGGGAGTGTTCGTGCTGCAGAGTCCGTGTTCGTAATGTGTTCTATTCCAAATGAGTCACACTCCCCCTGTACAGCATCTTCTATTAAAGGCTATGCCAGTAAAATACACTATACACTATGTTTTAATTGGTGTTGTAGTATAAATTAACTTTGGTAAAAAAAAGAAAACGTGTTCGAGAAAGCAGGAGCAGCAACAGGGTAGGTTTTTACTTTCACCATAAAGTGAAAGTTCCGAAATCCACAGGAAAGTGATTAGGAGGGGTCATGGCAAGGGTAGAAAGTTGACAGGATGTACAGGGGAGTGTGTGTGTGTGTGTGTGTGTGTGTGTGTGTGTGTGTGTGTGTGTGTGTGTGTGTGTGTGTGTGTGTGTGTGTGTGTGTGAACTTTGAACCCCTGAATTGAACCCATTTACGTATCGTGTTTACAAGAGCAGTTAGGAATGTGTAAATAAAGAACGCATGAATTTGAGGTTCAGTTATCTAAATGAAAGTGGAGGAAAGTGTGTAAAGTTGATCACCAGAAGAAAGTAAGAAAAAGCAGGGAGGTGTACGTCTTCCCTCAACAGAAAGAGAAAGTTTTTCGGGAGGTTTCAGGTGAAGGGAATTCTGCTTTTTCTCCAGTGTGTTATTAAATAGTTAAACATAGTACATTGAAAAGGTGTTAGTTTTAGCTTCACCATAAATGTCTTTTTGAGAGAGAAAGAGAAAGGTGAGCCAAAGTTAATCTTCACTTGTTATTGAAAGTACAATGCTTTATTTTTTTTGGTACTAAAGAAAGATAAAGTTTTATCTCATGCAAAAGAGGGTTGCCATACAGTCTTTTGAAGGTAGAGGAAAGGTGATCACTTCCTAGAAATTAATAAGTAAAAGCAAATTACCTAATTTTTCACTGGGTAATAATAGAGAGTTTACTTAAGAAGAAAGAGAGAGAAATTTTGAAAAGAATATCGCCATGATATTTCTTTTTTCAAAATTAGAAAGTAATGATAATTTTATCTCGTTAAGAAAGGACGACTTGATCCATAGAAAGACAAGATAACGAAAGGTTTATCCTCATTAGAAATTAGTAAGTTTTGCAAAGTTTTCTCCATAAGGAAATAAAAAAAATTAAAGAAGGTTCTTACCTCATAAAAGGTGAAGCAAAGCAATAGAAAGTTTATCCTCTTTAAAGGATGAAGAAAAGTAATGAGTGTGTTTATCCATTAAAAATTAGAAAAAGGAAAAATACTTGTGTCCCCCACAGAAAGAACTGGAGAAAGTAATATAAATTTCAGCTTCTTTAGAAAGTGAAATGCAGTACAAAGCTTATCTTCATTAGCATGCAAAAAAAACAATGGCTCTATATTTCTCCTAAAAGAAAGTACAGCTATTTCTGGTTTAGAAAATGAAACCCTTTCTTATGCTTTCAAGAAATGGCGTGATAATCCTCATACTGCTAAAATAAAACTTTCTTTTATTTTCACCTAAAAATTACCTTTTCTTCTAGCTTTCTTTCAAAATGTTCCTTTTTTTTTCATTTTCAGCTGGAAATTACAATCACTCAAACCTCTTGAACTCTCTATCAATGCTTTCTTTTAATCCTCTAACCAACATATTAAAGACAGTTATAATATCGCTAATTAACCTACTGTGAGAAAGTGTTTATTATATTATTTTCTATGTGCTAATGTTTATTGAATTTATGGACGACTCTCTCTCTCTCTCTCTCTCTCTCTCTCTCTCTCTCTCTCTCTCTCTCTCTCTCTCTCTCTCTCTCTCTCTCTCTCTCTCTCTCATTATGTGTTTTCCTCCATATACATTATTATAAATCATAACTCTGGTATCTGATATAGAACAGTTATTACATACCAATTAAGGTATTAGTTAAGAACTTTCTATGTCAGGTAGTATTAAGTTTATGTCACTACAAAGGATTATAATTTATCTCTCCTTCAGGTGACAGGAGAGCTTTCAACACAGATTACCCTCACCTCCTGTAGAAGTATTATGAGTAAGCTGTTTAGAGTCTTATCAATAGACGCTATAAGATTGGTTAAGATATAATAGGAATTAGCCGGGGGTGCAGTGTGGAGTGTATGACGTGAGCGGGCCAGAGGCGTGTGTCGTAATGCAGTAACTTATGCACCCAGTAGAGGTCAAAGGGTAGTGAGCTATAGAGAACAGGTGGTAGTAACAGGCGCAGTTTGTGTGTTACCTGGTTCCTTCTCTCAGGTAAAGTTTTGGTTCTTAGTTCTTGTACGGTTTCTTATGGGCTAAACTAGTCACGGTGTCATCCCATAAAGCTAAACTAGTCACGGTGTCATCCCATAAAGCTAAACTAGTCACGGTGTCATCCCTATAAAGCTAAACTAGTCACGGTGTCATTCCATAAAGCTAAACTAGTCACGGTGCCATCCCTCAAAAGCTAAAAACTAATCACTGTGCCATCTCAAAAGCTAAACCAATCACGGTCAAAAGCTAAAAACTCGGTGTCATCCCATAAAGCTAAACTAGTCAGGTGTCATCCCTATAAAGCTAAACTAGTCACGGTGTCATCCCTATAAAGCTAAACTAGTCACGGTGTCATTCCATAAAGCTAAACTAGTCACGGTGCCATCCCTCAAAAGCAAATCAGCTAAAAACCAATCACGGTGCCATCCCTATAAAGCTAAACTAGTCACGGTGCCATCCCTCAAGAGCTAAAAACTAATCACGGTGCCATCCCTCAAGAGCTAAAAATTAATCACGGTGCCATCCCATCAAAAGCTAAGCTAATCAGAGTACCATCCCATCAAAAGCTAAGCTAATCAGAGTGCCATCCCATCAAAAGCTAAAAAATAATCACGGAGCCATCCCTCAAAAGCTAAGAGCTAATCACTGTGGCATCCCTCAAGTCTAGGAACTCTCTCTCCGCCATGACACTTTTATCGCTGTTATCCGCTATCAGCATCGGCCTCACCTTCTCCTGCTGGTTTACTGGTTAATGAGGCGATAAAGGCTGTCCTCTCTATCACACTTGACTGTAACTACCCCCCTCCACTTGTTATCCATACTTGCATACTCTACATCCTTTCATCCATACTTGCATCACTCTACATCCTGTCATTATCCATACTTGTCATCCATACTTGCATCACTCTACATCCTGTCATCCATATTTGCATCACTCTACATCCTGTCATCCATACTTGCATCAGTCTACATCCTGTCATCCATATTTGCATCACTCTACATCCTGTCATCCATACTTGCATCACATCTACATCCTGTCATCCATCCATTTGCATCACTCTACATCCTTTCATCCATACTTGCATCACTCTACATCCTTCATCCATACTTGCATCACTCTACATCCTGTCATCCATATTTGCATCACTCTACATCCTGTCATCCATATTTGCATCACTCTACATCCTGTTATCCATACTTGCATCACTCTACATCCTGTCATCCATACTTGCATCACTCTACATCCTGTCATCCATACTTGCATCACTCTACATCCTTTCATCCATACTTGCATCACTCCACATCCTGTCATCCATACTTGCATCACTCTACATCCTGCCATCCATACTTGCATCACTCTACATCCTGTCATCCATACTTGCATCACTCTACATCCTGTCATCCATACTTGCATCACTCTACATCCTTTCATCCATATCTGCATCACTCTACATCCTGTCATTCATACTTGCATCACTCTACATCCTGCCATCCATACAAATCACCTACATCCTTTCATCCATACTTGCATCAATTTCACATCCTGTCATCCATTTTGCACTCACTCTACATCCTTTCATCCATATCTGCATCACTTACATCCTTCATCCATATCTGCATCACTCACATCATCCATACCTACATCCTTTCATCCATATCTGCATCACCCCACATCCTTTCATCCATATTTGCATCACTCACATCCTTCATCCATACTTGCATCACCTACATCCTGTCATCCATATTTGCATCACTCTACATCCTGTCATCCATACTTGCATCACTCCAAACCCTGCCATCCATACTTGCATCACTCTACATCCTTTCATCCATATCTGCATCACTCTACATCCTGTTATCCATACTTGCATCACTCTACATCCTGTCATCCATACTTGCATCACTCTACATCCTGTCATCCATATTTGCATCACTCTACATCCTGTCATCCATATTTGCATCACTCTACATCCTGCCATCCATACTTTCATCATCACATCCACTTGCATCACTCTACATCCTGTCATCCATACTTGCATCACTCTACATCCTGTCATCCATACTTGCATCACTCCAAACCCTGCCATCCATACTTGCATCACTCTACATCCTTTCATCCATACTTGCATCACTCTACATCCTGCCATCCATACTTGCATCACTCTACATCCTTTCATCCATACTTGCATCACTCTACATCCTGTCATCCATACTTGCATCACTCTACATCCTGTCATCCATACTTGCATCAGTCTACATCCTGTCATCCATACTTGCATCACTCTACATCCTTTCATCCATACTTGCATCACTCTACATCCTTTCATCCGTACTTGCATCACTCTACATCCTGCCATCCATACTTGCATCACTCCAAACCCTGCCATCCATCTCCTTCTAAAGCTTATTTCAAGGTTCAGTTCAGTATGTCAGACGTGATTGGATCTGTAACCTTCACTTATTTACCTCATCTCCTGTCCTCACTATGACCTGGATTTATCTTATGGTAAAGGTTGTATTGACGATATCTTTGGTGTATATTTCTCCATTGATCTTGTTGTTTTTGTTTATTTAATTGGTCATAGTCAACAGTTGTCGGATTAATTAGTCGGTTCGGGCGGTCGGTTTGTCCTCTCCTACGACCAACATTGTCTATTGTTACGTCCTTTTGTTTTATTTCTTTATGTTAAATATATTTCAACATGCTGCAGAGTATTTCCTTGACACTATAATACAACAATAGTCACAAATGTTGAAGTGTGGGGTAGAAATTTTTAAATATATTTTCTGTGTAAGAAAGGCAGATAATCTTTCATTTCTGGTGTATGGTACTTGAATTTAGGAGTTTTCTTAATAATTAGTCAGCTAATATCAAGCTTTTTGAGGTAGGATCATCAAATGTTTTATTTCTTCGTGAATTAATCAGAAAATATCAAACTTTTGAGATAGATTCATGAAAATTGAAATTTTCTATAATTAAACAGAAAATATGAATCAGTTTGATAGCTCGTAAAAAATAATGTTTCCCGAAATTAAAAAAAAATATATATATATTAAAATTATTCAGATAAAATCGTATTATTCTTTCTGGAGAATAAAACATTTTTTTTTTTTTATATTTTGAGCCAGACTCATAAAAATTACTGTTGCCTCAGGAATTAAAGAGATAATATCCTAGAGGTTGAGATATAATGGTAAGAATGAGCGGCTCCCCGTAAGGTGTTGAGAGTAACGATGCCACTAACGAAGGCTCACTATTGCCGAAACTGAGGGTGTCGGGATGGTGGCCCGGTGTAACGCACGATATTACGGTATTCCCGAAGTTTACAAGCTTAATTACCCTCTTAGACTCATCTTACGAGCAATAACCACATTGAACTATGACCTCTCAAAGTTTCCTTGTCCCGGGTCCTCTCATTCATTAATAACACTTTCTATAACCAATTCTCTTTAACCCACTAAATTCGCTCTTACATGTCAGGGGAATAGATCATGTACATTTCTCAGCTGTTTTAAGAGACCATCACTAACAGCCAATTACTTTTTAACGTCAATTGTAGTTTTAAGTTATCATACCAATATCATCAATACTCTTTTAAAGCCTTCATCATATTGCTTGATGAAATATTAAATCAGGGTTTCGTCGGGGACTTAATCCAATGGTTTGAACAATAACTATCTCAGCTGTTAATATTCACACAGTCGTATATATATGGGTTATAGAAGGAGAAAAAAGTACACAACTATGGGAGTCTTCATTAGTTAAATCTCACGACCCTTAATTGATACATTATTTCAGAGATCTTATACCACCCAAATTGCGGTTGTATATATATATAAGTATTTTATTGTTTTATTTTTCCCATAACAGTAAACTTAAATATCAAAGCAATTAAAAAAGCACCAGAGACCAACGAGTGTGTGCTGTTGTAAGAGTAAATTAATTATTGTTTTTATCATTTTAACCAAAACTCACCCACTATGTCTCTCTCTCTGATGTTCACCCATGCCAGAGTCGATCTGTGCCCTGATTAATGTCTAAAAATATCTACTTACACATGCTCTACATTTAAAGATTATGCCCACGATTATACTTTCTGATCTTTTGTAAGTAAAAATATATATATTCTTTCACACATAATTCTTTCAAATTTTATACATAAATACATGTAATTGATCACATTTTTTTCCCAAATTTGTACACAAACTATACTGTCACATTCTCACATATCTCATATTAAAGGTACAGTATAATACAATAAATACATAACTTATCGTATTTCTTCACCATGCACAAGTATCTTCTGTCCCGTCTTGCGTCATAATGTCCCGAATTACATTTACTCTATATTTTTTTTTCAGTCTTAAAATTCCATCAAAATGTGTAGGAAAACGGGAGGTTGGTAGGAGGTGCGGCGCTCTTACACAATCCTTCATTATGAGCAAGGTTGTTTTTGTCTGTTGTACCTGTGTTTTGAAGTAAGGGAGTGTCTCACGGCTCCCAGCTCTGTGTTTAGGGGAGCTTAGTCACACGGAGGGTATAAGTTACCTGTCGTCTCTTCCATACCTGGGCTAAGCTGTTAATGATTTCTGATGTGTTACTGCCTGTGGTTAAGAGAGAGAGAGAGAGAGAGAGAGAGAGAGAGAGAGAGAGAGAGAGAGGAGGGGGGGAATAGGATGGATTGGTAACTCGTGAAAGAGAAAGGTCTCTATGTATTTTTTTCTACACACAACAAATACATGCAGTATATGTATACATACACATAAACATACACGCATACATACAGTCACGCACACCTGCATACTTACATTCACACACACACACACACAGGTAATAAAACAATTGAGCAAATGTTCCCAAATACCTGTGATACACCACCATTAACTCACCTTATCCGAACTTCACAACTAAAAGGTCACCACAAACTTTTGCTCCATTGAAATGTGAGTAAAACATTATTGTTGTGTAAGAGTTTGTTGGACACTTTGTTGCGGAGTTTGTTATCTGTAAAGTGAAGACTGTGCTTAGTGGTGATATTAATTGTTTTGATCATAGCAACAATGATAGTGGTAAATAATGATGACGAAAATGATGCTAGCATACAGTGCTTATATTTATGTAATTATAATAACTGATAGAATATATTATACTAATTAATGATGGTTCTGCTAATTCAGAGGATGACGTAGTCCTGGCGATGCTTGAGGTCGTCTCCAAGTTGTTGTGTATCTTTGTAGAGTTGGAACACGGTGTTGGTAGTGACAAGGTCGTGCTCCGTGTCCTTGCGCAAAGGAAGCAAGCAGTTGGAGCTGACTTCCACGCCTTCCTCTCTGACACAGAGTAGAGCTATGCCCGACCCTGGGGTTGACGCCTGCCAGCGAGATCCACTTGACCTCTTTAGGGACGGCAGTCAGCGCCATGTCCAGATCAGAGTAGAACTGGTCTTTGGTGGCCTCCTGTGCACCACAGGTCAGGTCATGAATGCTCGTCATTGTCGACAGAAGCTCGAACAGCTGGTCGATGGTCTAGTGTTATGATGGCAGCACCATGACAGTGTCTACCCTCAGCTACCTTCTTCTCCAGAAGGTGTCGACCCAACCATCCCGTGTGAACTGTCTCTCATGAGGTATCTTGGCTCACACAAGACAGCGGCGGCTATCTCGCGAGTCCTGGTGATGATGACAATCCTTAGCTGGAGACTCTCACGGTCATGGCTGTCCGGCCAGGTGTAGTGTTCCAGGTGGCAAACTTTATTACTTTAGCTTATGGCTTAGAGATTTTGATCACGAGGAGGGTGTTGCCGCCGGCCAGTGTGTGTTTGGGCGGGGGGGGCGGTTGTGTGCGCGTGGGGTGGCCAGTATGGAGACAAGGCAGCCTGGGTTTAGGGCGCCTCTGGTCTTTTGTTGTATTATATTCAGAGTGAATAATGTTGTGAGTAAATATGTGGTCAGTGTGGGAATACTGTGTCCCTCAAGACTTCTTTTATTATGTAAATTATCTACAATATACTGACCACAACTCATTATTTTTCTTTCAACTAAAATATTGAACTGAGTTTCATTAAAGAGCAACAGTTTACAATGTCTTCTCCTAGCATTCAATAACATATTAATACCGAAATTAAAAGACAGAAGGAGGTAGTTAAGGGTGTAGTTGTTTGAGACATCTAGGAAACATTGTTGACAGGTCAGGTAGGTCATAATATGTCCAAAAATAACCTGACCTAAGCTGACCTAAGTGTTATTCATACTTACTCATACGAAACATACAGTCATTTCATCTCCTCGTCTGATACATGAGACAGATATATAGGAGTGAAATATAAGAAGTAAAAGATGCCCATTAGTTATATAAGTAATGGCTATATCCCCACTCCTCCTTTACACCAGGAAGGTCAAAACAGTTTACGTAATTCCAGTGTAATTTCACAATCCACATAACAAAGTAACTCCGGGAATGAACTCCAAAAAATATTAGATACGATTTATATTATTTTCCCGTTGAAGATTAAGTTACCAGAGCGATAGAGAAGTGAAAAAAGTATATAGAGTTTGATAACTTTTTAAAAATCTAGATTATGTCATTTGGGTTTCCTTTTAGTTTTAATGAGAAATATTTACCCACAATGAAAATTATATTGTGTTAGTGATTTTTTCCTTCTGTTTTTGTCTTTTTTTTTAAATGTGAAGGATGAGAGAGTGGTCTTACCGCCTACAGTTATATACATACATACATACATACACACATACATACATGCATACATACATACATACATACATACATACATACATACATACATACATACATACATACATACATACATATATACATACATATATACATACATACATACATACATACATTCATACATACATATATACATGTGTAGGAATGTATATCACCAACTATTCACATTCAGCAACACAGAGAATTTCATAGTGAGTATATGATTAAGCAAGGAAGTAAGAACATTTGAAAATACATAAACAAATAAGTCAATGAAGGAATTAAGAAAATAATCAAGTGAATAAGAAATCAAGTAGAGAATTAAGCAGGGAAGTAATAAGCTGAATATGCAGATACATAATTAAGTAAGCAGATAAGTGAATAAGTAAATAAGAAAGTAAACAAGTGAATAAGAAAGATAGCATGTAAGTAAATAAATGAATAAGTAAATAAAAATAAATTGTGTGTGTGTGTGTGTGTGTGTGTGTGTCAGGGGAACATTTTATACCTTGTGTTTCATCACTGGAGACCCCCCCCCCCCCCCTCTCAAGAAAAACACAAGAGTGGGAACTTGGCAGCAACGTGTTCTCTCCAGGAATTAGTACCCGCGGCTGTTTCAACTCCCAAGTTTCAGGGGAAAGTTGGAGAGTTTTATTCCGTTGAAGGATGATTTGTGGGAGGGAAGAGGGGAGGAGATGGGATGGGTGCTGGCGAAGGAGTGGGAAGGGGTATGGTTGAAGGAGGGTATGATTAGAGAGGGAGATGGTGTGGGTGAAGGAGTGGGAAGGGGTATGGTTGAAGGAGGGTATGATTAAAGAGGGAGATAGAAGGAGTGGGAAGGAGGTGTGGTTGAAGGAGGGTATGATTGAGGGGAGGTGGAAGGGAAGGAGTGGGAAGGGGTATGGTTGAAGGAGGGTTGAGTTGGAGGGAGATGGAAGGGGGAAGGAGTGGGAAGGGGTATGGTTGAAGGAGGGTATGATTAGAGGGAGGTGGAAGGAAGTGGGAAGAGTATGGTTGAAGGAGGGTGATTTAAAGGAGGGAAATATATGGTTGAAAAAGATTAAGGGAGATGGGATGGGTGTGTGTGGTGGGGGGGGTGAGGTTAGGTTAATGAAGAAAGGGGTGGGAAGGGGTAGGATTGAGGGAAGGAAAGGCAAGAAGGACGGGATATGGTTGGAGAGGGAAGGGATAGGTTGGGTGTGTGATGGAGGTGGAGAGGAATAAGGAAGAGGAAGGGAGGAGAGAAAGGAAGGAAGGAAAGAAGGGAATGGCATGGAAGATGGATCAGTGTTTGTGATGGAGCAACAGGAGAGAGAGAGAGAGAAAGAGAGAGAGAGAGAGAGAGAGAGAGAGAGAGAGAGAGAGAGAGAGAATAACACGGTGTCTCCTAACTTTGCCACGTTCTGTATTTACAAAAGGCAGTGTGAGTGTATTAGATCACAGGTGTAATTGGCCTAAGTTTTCACCTGAGAAAAATATTACATTAAGTTAAAAATTGTTGAGAAAAAAATGACGAACTGGAGCCGTCCTGAAAGTTATTGTACCTGTCCTTGTATTTATAACTGTATCTGTCCTTGTATTCATAACTGTATCCGCCCTTATAGTGATACTGTACCTGTCCTTGTTTATAATTGTACCTGTATTTATATTTATAACTGTACCACCATTTGAATCTGCAATTGTACCTGTCCTTATGTTACAGTCAGCCGTAACAGCCAAGGTTGTGGTACAGTCAGCCGTAACATCCAGGGTTGTGGTACAGTCAACCGTAACATCCAGGGTTGTGGTACAGTCAACCGTAACATCCAGGGTTGTTGTACAGTCAGCCGTAACACCCAGGGTTGTGGTACAGTCAGCCGTAACATCCAGGGTTGTGGTACAGTCAGCCGTAACATCCAGGGTTGTGGTACAGTCAGCCGTAACACCCAGGGTTGTGGTACAGTCAGCCGTAACATCCAGGGTTGTGGTACAGTCAGCCGTAACACCCAGGGTTGTGGTACAGTCAGCCGTAACATCCAGGGTTGTGGTACAGTCAGCCCCACACGCCAGGGCAGTAGGCTGGTCGGACACTCCTCGTGGGTCGTTATAAGTATTTCCATTAAAACTTTACCCTCAGGATTATCCCAGCGGCTGCAAATTACCTAATTGTTTCTTATGAATTAAATTATTATGTTATTTCATTAACGTTTATGAGACATGAATAAGGAATACGTCATATACATAGTGTGTGTGTGTGTGTGTGTGTGTGTGTTTCTCTACCTACTAACTTCCATAGTGGCACAACATGTATATTTATATAGTGAAAGAAACAACAATGCATAAACGATAACAAAGGTGAGCAAGAATTGGTCCTCAGTTATGTTGTGACGGATTAATGCCGCTCGAACTGTGGGTGCAGCCCAGGGTGTGACCGGGCCGGGGGCGTGGGAGAATTTTCTTCTGCGTCAGTTAATCAGAGAAGGCGTTGATGGGTTTAATTAATCCAGGTAAAAAATTCTAGTTTCATGGTGAGCCAAATGACCCCGAGGCTTTTAGAGAACAACCTGGATTTTCACTCAAGCTAAAAACCTGCAATTTGCAACATGAGAGACAAAGTGACCCCGGACGTGATGCTCAGACCCACATAATCTTATTCAACTGTGCTTCCCCTTACTCAATCCTCTCCCTAACTCCCTCTAGAGCCTGAGTCATCTACTCCTGAAACTCCCGCCGATGGTTTAAGTTTTAGGGCAACAGGTGGTGAGGGGGTAGAGGTGCAGCACAAGGGGACAATGTTGGTTTGGTCAGGACAAGATTATACAAACACAATTGTCCTCCCGAAGGAAGTTGCTGCAGGATTACCGGGAAGCCTGGACCGCCACACACTGGCCACTCTCCCTGCTGGCATTTCTCTCTGCTAAAGAGGAACACACAGGCACTCCTATCACAAAACATCGCCAAGGCTGGCAGAAGACGGACCAACATCCGTTTTAGGTAACTTCCTTATATACAAGATTATTATATAGACAGAAGACAAGCGACCGTTCGTCCGGATGAGCTTCCTCTAGCGTGTTCATAGTAGA
Source organism: Homarus americanus (assembly GCF_018991925.1). Classification (NCBI taxonomy): domain Eukaryota; kingdom Metazoa; phylum Arthropoda; class Malacostraca; order Decapoda; family Nephropidae; genus Homarus; species Homarus americanus. The sequence continues at coordinate 4,341,495 of NW_024723833.1, forward strand.
TCGAGGTAAACGCCAGGCGCAATTGATTGCTCATGCCTGGCTCTTTTTGTATTTCCCTTGCGGGATCATCGTTACAGTGACTACCCTTATAACTTTTCAGACAGAGCAGTTATGTGGCTGTAAGTGTACAGCAACTGTTAATAGTGTCTCTGTTATAACTACTAACAAATGTTTTTATTAGTAGTCGTAGTAGTAGTAGTATCATTATTACTAAAATTCTATTTTATTACTACTATTAATGTTATTATCATTACTACCATCATTATCATTATTCATTTATTCATACATTCATCATCGCCTTGGGAGTGTACAGTGAACAAGAGACGTCACTATTAACGCTGCTCCATGATAGCATTTCACAGGGAAAATTTAACTTTATTTTTACTCTGGCAGCAGGGAACACTGTGGCAACAAAATGTATTATAGTTCTACACTGCATGAAGCATTTTCTATTACTTTACTATATGCAGGCAGTATTTTCCACAGTGAAATCTAATAGAATTTTTCTTCATGTGAAAAATCTCTTAATTAAATTTAAACTCTTCCGTACATGTGGTGTTTTTATGGCATTTTCTTTTCTCAAGGGGAAATGTGGCATTTTTTTTCCAAATTAGAATTTTCTGTAATAATTTTTCTTAAACCGATAGTAATTTGTAAGAATTTATTAGATTGGTTATATAATTGACTTTTTTTTAGAGTAGATTTATTATATTTTCTCGCAGACAAAAATTCCCCTAGTAACATTAATGGCAGTCTACTGAAGGCGTGACACTTGCTGGGATATAAGTTAATGTTAAGTCAGGTTATGACTCACTTCTGGACACCTGTATGTCGAGGTCAACACCATCTTATATGATTGACTCAGTACTTAACTTCACCTGCTGCTGCTGCTAATAATAATAATAAGAAGAACTAGAAGATTATATTATGATATACAGTACAAGTGACTTCAACACTGACCATAAGTGAAGAGAAACACGAGATGCATAAAGACAATTTGACTTCTCGAGATGACTACAGTTGTGATTTTTGTAAAGTAAAGGTGATGTCAAGAATATGTCCGTCGCTAACAAGTGAATATTAACCAGACGCAAATAAGGAGTATGACAGAAGAAAACTCGCTCAATTTTAAGGTTTTTCTGTGATATAATCAGTGTGAAATGCGATCATCGACTTGTAGGCCGTAAAGTCTTCCTAAGTCTCATCGACTCCCATAAAGGTGACCACAGAGCCACCACCTGCCCTTAACACCACATAGTTCACATAAAAATATGGACAGTAAAGGAGATGTGTCTGTCCTTCTCCCACTAGGGGCTGGGAGTCTTCCACTGTCTGGTACGTGACATCTGACACTGTGGGCTGAGTGTCTCACGGGCTGAGTGTCTCACAAGGAGTGCGAGGGAAAGTACTGTGTTTATGTGGTCTCAAGGTTCACGCATACCCTAAACCTACAGCATGAGGATATAGACTACACTAACACTAGAGTGACTACAGAAGATCATCCCGTACACACACACACATAAAATAGGCTTCAATTCCTACCAGTTCTCAACCTAGCTCAGCCACTACAACTGTAGGCCTATTAAATCAGGTGCCCCTTAGGATTAAAGCCTATCGGGATTAGGACCTATTAGGACTTAATTTTAATCCCAATGGTCAGCTTAGTTTAGGTTATACAGTATTACATTGATATTTGGAACCATTTAATCAGTTAGTTGAATAAACACAATGTATATGACGTTTCTACTCTGCTTACGAGTACCTGCCAGCACTCGTGGAGCTCTGATGATGATGATGATGAATATTATTATTGTTATTATTATCAATATTATTATTATTACGACCACATTTTTGTGGTTATAGAGTTAAATGATTATTTCTGTTGTGTATTTTGGTTTCAGTTCACTAATTTCAGTTTTTCTAATCCGATTTTTCTTTAATTTTAGGATTATTTTACCAATTTGAAAATACAAGTCATCGTGGTGATGGTTAATATCGGACACAATTTAAGGTCAAATGTCATCAGTAAAGGTCACCCCACGCTAGTAAACATCCTCAGTTACTCATTGATTACTATGAAGTGTACAAAGATTAAGTACAGTCGGTCATCTTACTCAAGGCCAAAGGTCATTGGCTTTCTGTACCGTAAACATGCAATCCGACTCTTATGGAATTATTCAGAGGTCAGGGTCAAAGTTCACCGAGAGAGTCAGGTAGTGTCCGATTCAAGTGACTATACTTTGTTATATAGTGATATTTATCCCAACTAGTCTGCCTGGCTCTAAAGAAGGCAAATAATTTTATTTTGTCAATTTTGGTCAATATCATAGAGGTCGAGGTCAAAGGTCAAAGACGAACCATCCACATTTGTTGACTAGTCATTAAAAAGTGTGTGTGTGTGTGTTTTAAAATAAGATGTACCGCTCAATCTGTATATATATATATATATATATATATATATATATATATATATATATATATATATATATATATATATATATATATATATATAAATCTATGTATCTCTCTATCTCTCTCTCTCTCTGTCTCTCTCTCTAGTTGTTTTTGGCCATGATTGAAAGTAAACACCTTTAATTTCATCCAAGAACAAAATACAACATAAAACAAGGCAGGATAGAGAGGTTCAGGTGATAGCAGGTGTAGAGATCTACCCAAACTAATTAAGTCAGACTCACCACACACCCTCTCCAACACCACACCTCAGATCAGGTCGCTAACATGATTAACATTACAGGCGGAACAGTGCCCCATTATTCCCAGGATTTGGATCAATGGCATTATTCCTAGACTGCATCCTTGACACGGGAGGGGGGCGGAGGGGGGACTTTGCTAAGGGTGGACTGTCACTGGCACTTGTCATGGGGGTTCCCGTGTCACTTGGATCGGTTTTGTTTACACCGTCACTGACAGTTACGACACAGACAGATGGCACAGACTTCAACCATGGACACGGGTCCTTCTCACACACACACACACACACACACAAACATTACCCACTGACTCAGGACAAACAAAGACTCACCCCCTCCCCTCATTCACCCCCTCCCCCCAACTCACCTCCTCCCCGACTCACCTCCTCCTCCGACTCACCCCATTCCCTCACTCACCCCATCACCTCACTCACCCCCTCCCCCCAACTCACCCCTTCCCCCGACTCTTCCCCTCCTCTAACTCACCCAATCCTTTGACTCACCTACTGACTCACCGTGACTATATAACTCATACCGTCCGAGGGAAACAAACTTCACTTCATTAATGTGGTCGGCCAGCCAGTAAATAATATTCAGAATCACCGGCTGATTTACCAAGAATTTTCGGGAGATGTGATTTTGGCCCACCCCGAGGTACCGCTGCCTGAGGGGGGGGGGGTATGGGGAGGGGGGTGAAGGGAGGAGGAAGGGGAGGAATGTGTGTGTGTGTGTGTGTGTGTGTGTGTGTGTTAAGAGTGTGATGGTGGATGTATTTATTAACTCATTTGCCATACGTATTTATCATTTCATTCATATTACATAATGATGTGATGTATACAACTGTAGATTATAACTTATTACCCCTCCAGAATTCCTTTCTGTGTCGTAACTTAAGTGGTCGAGATTGTATGGTTCTCACATATTCAATTAGGTGAATATTTAGACGTACGCAATATTGTCCATCCGGGCCCCTGTAGCCAACACTGTGTCGCCATATATCGTACACACACACACAACAACAAGGTATCGTATACACAACAACAAGGTTATAGAGTAATTCCCTAATTGTTACCAGGATGTTTATTACGACAAAACAAAACGACGATGAAAAAAAAAATTGGTTGGTCGTGCCCCGAGTTTTGCGCCCACTATATCACTTTCTAATCAAGAAATTTAAATTGGATTTGTATCGAAACTTGCATCGGGAAAATGTTAAATCATTGTCCCTCTGGCAACGCCCCGGGAGAATTGCCAGATAATGAGCTTAATTTTTCGCTCTTCTCAGTTATATACATCTGGCTGCTTAGTGTACGATGAAACTGCCACCACTCTGTAGCTGTGTCTGACCCGAGTGAACAGTAACGGTGAAACTCGATATGAATTATATAAGTCTGTCGGATTAGTACATATATATATATATATATATATATATATATATATATATATATATATATATATATATATATATATATATATATATATATATATATATATATATATGTGTGTGTGTGTGTGTGTGTGTGTGTGTGTGACGGAGCAAAGTAAAGATTGCCTGTAGAACTTCCTATAAATCACATAAATGTGTCAGACATCACTCAGGATTAACCAAAGAACTCACAATAAACCTGACGAAACAAAACTGGTGTAAACAATTGACCCCAGAAGATTAGAACAAAACCTTTAGAAAGTTTCCAATTAGATGTTAAGACTAGAACTTGACGCATGTCAAATAATTTGGATATAGGTAAGAAGTGAACAGTTTTGACAATGTTTTTTTTTTAATTTGCGCCAAAAATCAATTTAGTTTTGAAATCGCATGAACTATATAAGGTCTTCTAAACCTGTAGAACTAACACAGTGATTAACTTAATAACACACGGGAATCAAGGAAATCTGTAGGAAAGATTCAGAAACTTCATAAATATTATATATAAACCTGAGGGAAATGTATCTCAAACAATTCCTAAGGAGCGGATTACTAACTGGAACCTTCATACAACAGCGCCAAGACAGAAACTTGCTCTAATGTATCATATAAATTATACATATATGTTGAGCTGAAACAAAAATTAAGGCTCGAATTACATATAAATGACACAAATCAGTTTGGAAGTGACCTCAAACTGCCCACAATACAAATATCACGCCAGGTGTGTTGAAAACCAGGTCTGAGATAAAGATTTGGTGCGGAGCTTCGTACTCCAGAGAGCCTAAGGCCACAGGTACTCGGCCGTCTCGAACTGTGGTTCATAGGAGCCAGCGAAACTCCCGGACACAGAGTGAAAACTTATGGAAATTCAGTCGGGAGCCGTCGGGAACACGCACATATTATCTCAATCCCGCGGGAAATTCCGTTCGTATCTTTCATTTGGCTGAACGCAAACCTTGTATTTAGGTAGAGAAAATAAAGGAAATGGGCTTTTAATTGCATTAAAAACTTGTTCTCTTCATTCTGTATATTTCTTGGAGAGAGGTAAGGGAGGAGGTGAGGGTGAGGAAGGAGGTGGGGGTGAGGGAGGGTGAGGGAGGAGATGAGGATCTGGAGTGATGAGGGAGGAGATGGGGGAGTGAGAGACGGAGGACGTGGGTGGAGAAAGAGTTGGGTGAAGGAGAGATGGAGGGGTGATAGAGGAGGTGGGTGGAAGAGGAGGTGGATGAGGGGGAGGTGGAGGGATGGAAGGGTAAGGGAGGAGGTGAGGGGATTGTGGAAGGAGGTGGTGAGGGGGGTGTAGAGGTATGAGGTGGGAAGGGGGTGTGGAGGGCTGAATGAGGAGGTAAATGCCTACTTGAGGAAAGAATTGGGAGACGATGGGATGGAGAAGTTAGGGGAGGAGGAGGAGGAGGAGGAGGAAGAAGAAGAATAACAGGAGAAGGAGAGGAGGAGAAGAAGGAAGCGAATAAACCAGAGATGAAAGAATAAAAAAGAACAGTGAGAAGGGTTCAAGATAGGGGGAAGAGAAAGAGAGAGAGAGAGAGAGAGAATATGGATGAAGGGATGGAGAGAAGGATAGGGAGATCTTTAGTATAGTGAAAGAGAGAAGAAGTATAAGAAAGATATATGGAGAAATATGAAAGAGAAGAACGAGAGAGAAAGATTGATAAAGAAAGACGAGAGAGAGAGAGAAAGATTAAGAGAGAAAGGGAAAGAAGAAGAAGAAGAGATGTTCTAAATAACACAACAAAAAAGGAAATGAATAATAAACTAAGTAAAAACATAATAAGAAAATAAAATACAGAAATAAAATTGGTAATAAAACGAATAAGTAAAATATTGATGATAACGAAATGAAATGAAAAATAGATTGGAATAAAATTAAAAAAAAATAGCAGGTGAGAAAATAAAGATAATGATGGAATAAGAAAACCCGTAATAAATGAAAGGGTAAGAGAAAGGACAATAGAAGAGAGTTAACAGTTGATAAAGGGAGAGATGGGGATTAACTGAGTAAAGGAAGGAAGAGAGGAAGAGGAAGTTAAGAAGTATATAGGAACACACACACACACATACACACACACACACGTATAGAATGTGTGTGTGTGTATGATCGTGGTTTTAATATAAGCAGCTATTTTTTATATATGTATGTTTTGCAAATTCCTACACTGGTGTATTAATATATGACTGAATATATGAATCTATGTGTGGTGTACGTGTGTGTATGTATGTATGTATGTATGTATGTATGTATGTATGTATGTATGTATGTATGTATGTATCTTTGCCTCATGTAAACAACGAAGATTATTCATATACTATTTATGTCTCAATACTTCGTGTCTCAGGGAATGAGTAAAAAAAAATAATGTCTCACTAAGGCAGGAAACCTTATTCATGTAAAGGAGTTTGTCTCAGTATTGTCTCATAGGGGAGGGAAGTGAGACATTTTATAAGGTTATGCCTGATTATTTCTCAGTATTTTTGTCTCAGGGGAGGGAAGTGGGACCTATTTATAAAGTTATGTCTAGTTATGTCTCAGTATTTTTGTCTGGGGGGAGGGAAGTGAGACATATTTATAAGGTAAGTATCTCATTATATTTTTCTCAGGGAAAAAAGTGAGACATTTATAAAGTTGTCACAACATTTTTTGACTCAAAGGGGAGAAAAATTAGACATATTTACAAGTTTATGTCTCAGTGATTTTTGCCTCACAATACAGGGAAAATACGACATAAATTTATGCCTCACAAGGTAGGGAAAATGTGAGATATTCCTCAGTTTATGTCTCATGATGGTAGAGAAGCTTAACCATGTATAGGAATTTATGGCTCAGTAATATGGAGTAAAGCGAAGAAATTGCTCCATCGGCAAGGAGTAGTGGAGAGAGAGAGAGAGAGAGAGAGAGAGAGAGAGAGAGAGAGAGAGAGAGAGTATAAAATAGTCAAAAAAAGGAGAGAGAGAGAAAGGCAGATACATATATGAATAAACAAATAGAGAGAGAGAAAAGACAATGAAATGGAGAAATAAAGAGAGAAATTAGAGAGAGAAGGCGGCAAAATAGAGTGAGACAGACAGACAGACAGGAGAAGAGAAGAGAAGAGAAGAGAAGAGAAGAGAAGAGAAGAGAAGGGAAGAGAAGAGAAGAGAAGAGAAGAGAAGAGAAGAGAAAGCCAAGATGCGATGCAGTACAAAGTGTTTACGATGCATGACACACTAATGACAACATTGCTTCAGCGACCCTCACTGTGTGTGTGTGTGTGTGTGTGTGTGTGTGTGTGTGTGTGTGTGTGTGTGTGTGTGTGTGTGTGTGTGTGTGTGTGTGTGTGTGTGTGTGTGTGTATGTGTGTGTGTGTGTGTGTGTGTGTGTGTGTGTGTGTGTGTGTGTGTGTGTGTGTGTGTGTGTGTCTCCACTTATCTATCTGTTTGTCTGTGTCTGCTTATCTGTCTGCTTTGGCATATACCTCTGCCTGTGTGTGTGTGTGTGTGTGTGTGTGTCTTTGCATGTCTGTGTGTGTGTGTATGTCTGTCTTTGCATGTCTGTGTGTATGTATGTTTTTTTTGTGTGTGTGTACCTTGCATATACTGTATCCATATCTGTCTGTCTGCCTGTCTGTCTTTGCAAACAGGCTTATGGGTTGTCTGTATATTTTAGTCATAGTACTTAACCTGGTCCGTCACCCACACTCCTTTCCACTGCTAAACTGAACCCCTCTGCTTCTCAACTCTAACTTAACTAGAGTAAACCTCACCATATAACGCCTTAAAAAAGTACCAAACGTTTGTCTTCATTATATAAATTACTCACAAAACAAACTCTCCAATGACGTGACAAAAAAAATCGATGTTTCAACCGTAGTCAATAAAATATGGTGTGAACTTGACGGAGATCGAACCCCCACACATAGTATTGTTATGAGGTGTCGGGTATATTTTTCTCCCCTGTGAGTTAAGATCTGATCGGCCACGTCGTCTTGGGAGGATTACTGAGGTCGTAACTCGCATGGTGTTTGCGGTTTAGGATGATGACAATGACACACAATATATCTGTCAAAGGTAAATTAAAAAATAGCTATAAATAGGAAGAATAAGGATGATTCGAAGCTTTGCGAAGTCAAATCTGGAGTAAGTCGAATCAGGTTTGAGTCGAAATAGGGTTGAATCGAAGCTCGGTTCGGCTTCAAAGTGTCCTAATTATCCTGAAGGACTACATGAACTCGCTCCTGAATACTGTAATCAAATGTAACCCCGAGTATCAAGGGGTCTCCACGCGATGCATGTAATTACGCAATGTTATTATGATTCTCATATGGAACCTGATACCGGTCTAATTAAACGCTCACATTACACACTACAGGTACAGACATATCTTGCTTATTTTATGACAACAGGTAGATGAGGTTTGGGAGATATTTTATGATTATTGGTAGATGAGTCTTTGGAGATATTTTATGACTATGGGTAGATGAGTCTTTGGCGATATTTTATGACTATGGGTAGATGAGTCTTTGGAGATATTTTATGACTATGGGTAGATGAGTCTTCGGAGATATTTTATGACTATGGGTAGATGAGTCTTTAGACCTATTATGTGACGATGGATAGATGAGTCTTTGGAGATATTTTATGACTATGGGTAGATGAGTCTTTAGACCTACTATAAGCCGATAGACAGATGAGCATTTGTCTATTTTAAAACTATAGAAAGTTGGATCATTTACACATATACAGTATAGCACAGAGTGACTACTTGTATTTGAGTTTATATAATTACCCATAGTATTTTTTTATTACTTATCATTTCAAATTGTAATATTATTAATTGTTATTTTTATCACCTAGAGAATATAATATAGAGATTGATTCATTCTTGTCCCCTTGTTTATTTATTTGACTTTGGGTTGGAGGATATAAATCATAAGTGACTCATCCTCACTATGTTTTGTTTCCTTTCAGTAAGTTCAAGATGACTTCAAGTACATACATGGTCTATGGTCCGCGGCTTACGACCCCATTCACGTGAGTTGAGTTTGATGATCAGTAATTATCTTTAGTATTTACCTGAGTTATGTTCCTTGATATGCTTACTGATATTACCTGGGATATGCAGAGATTGTCTGAGGTTGTGTTGTAGATGATGTGATTATATTTAGACTGTGATTGTTACTAATGCATAGGTTGTTGCTGTTATAATAATAATAATAATAATAATAATAATAGTAATAATAATAATAATAATAATAATAATAATAATAATAATAATAATTGTTGGTAGTGACAGTGGTAATAATATTAATGATTGGGAATTAAGTTATTATATTGATTGTAATGATGTTTTTTATTGTGTCACATCCCCATTACCCCTCTCTCCTCCTTACACCCCTCACCTCCCTCACCCTTCTCACAATCTTCACCCCTTACCCCTTCACCTCCCTCACCCTTCTCACAATCTTCACCCCTTACCCCCTCACCTCCCTCACCCCTTTCTCCTAATCTTCACCCTTACCCCTCACCTCCTCCACACTTCCCTCACAATCTTCACCCCACCCCCTCCTCCCCTCACCCTTCTCACAATCTTCACCCCTTACCCCCCTCCACCTCCCTCACCCTCTCACAATCTTCACCCCTTACCCCCTCACCCTCTCCCCTCCTCCACTATGATGTATCGCGGGTGTTAGACCTTCATAGCAAAAGGCTTTATTTTATTCCGAGGGATTTTGTGGTTCAATGACAAAGTGTTATTTTGACCGACACGATGACCATTTGTCTAGTTGGAGCTGTGAGTGTGTGTGTGTCTGTTGGGTGTGTGTGTGTCTGTTGGGTGTGTGTGTGGGTGTCTGTAGGGTGTGTGTGTGGGTGTCTGTCTGTCTGTCTCTCCCGCGATATTGTTTTGTTTAGAATATTTCCCTGAACTTATGAGGATGGATTCACAATAATTCGTTCGGGTTCTTTATGATTCATTTGGGTTTAAAAAGACGAGGTCTCTCTCTCTCTCTCTCTCTCTCTCTCTCTCTCTCTCTCTCTCTCTCTCTCTCATGTTAAAGAACTCGAATCCGGAACCCTATCTTACCTCTCACCTAACCTAACCTAACCTAACCTAACCTAACCTAACCTAACCTAACCACTATAATTACTTTAACTTATTTAGGGAGTTCTTACATTTATAGTTTTAGGTACATTTAAGGTTTATGTGACCTTAAGAAAGTTATTTACGGTATATTTTAGGGTCGTTGACCGTATGGGAGTTATTTTCGGTATATTTTAGGGACGACCTTAGGGACGTTGACCTTATGTGAGTTATTTACGGTATATTTTAGGGACGTTGACCTTATGTGAGTTATTTACGGTATATTTTAGGGTCGTTGACCGTATGGGAGTTATTTTCGGTATATTTTAGGGACGACCTTAGGGACGTTGACCTTATGTGAGTTATTTACGGTATATTTTAGGGATGTTGACCTTATGTGAGTTATTTACGGTATATTTTAGGGTCGTTGACCTTATGGGAGTTATTTTTGGTATATTTTAGGGACAACCTTAGGGACGTTGACCTTATGTGAGTTATTTACGGTATATTTTAGGGACGTTGACCTTATGGAAGTTATTTACGGTATATTTAATGACGTTGACCTGAAGGGAGTTATTTACAGTATATTTAAGGGACGTTGACCTTGAGGGAGCTATTTACGGTATACTATTTAAAGGAGAATGACCAGTATATACTTTAAGGCAGGTGACAGGTGGTAGGCTGGGACGGGAGTGTTACAATATGGCAGGACCAGGTGAGTTATGGTGGACTGGTCTGCGTTTTAGCCGAATAAAGTTTGATCATTGTGGGCGAGGCTAGTGACAATACATGGCCGGTGATGGCGTGTCCGGACCCGCCTAAGTAGCCGGAGACACGAGGGCCAGAAGACAAGTGCCAGAAGCTGAGTGCCAGAGGTTGAGTGCCAGAAGTCAAGTGCCAGAGGCTGAGTACCAGAGGCTGGATACCAGAAGCCGAGTACCAGAGGCTGAGTACCAGAAGCCGAGTGCCAGAAGCCGAGTGTCAGAGGCTGAGTACCAGAAAGCGGCAATGTGGAGGGAAGGTATTTTATTTTATTTTATTTTTTTATGTCATAGGCCGAGAGAGAAGTAGTATTGTGTCCCTCTCCCGTCTCTCCATTTTCCCATCCATATGTCTTTCCCGTCTTTTTCCTCCCGTCTCTTCCGTCTGTCCTGTGGCTTCAGAGCAACTTCTTGAACAGTTTTTATTATTATTATTATTATTATTATTATTATTATTATTATTATTATTATTATTATTATTATTATTATTATTATTATTATTATTATTGTATTATTATTGTTTTGGATAAGGGAACGTACATAGGTGAGGTAGAGTTCCTGTGCTAAATGGACGCCATGTTGTTGTTGTCTTTTTCCTGTCATCTTTGTGTTGTTGCTTAAGGTAAGATAGATTTTTAACCTAGGAACCTTTGAGTCTACTGATGTTGGTTGGTAGGTCGTACACGTTGGGCATAAATCAGAAGTTGGTGTAATTTTAGTGGTGCCCAAATTAGTTGTGCAGCGATGGTACTGTAGCCCATGGGTGGGGGTGGGGGGGGGGGTGGTGAGGGTGTTTGTATTGTGAGGTGTTACCATCTTATTGTAGTGTAACATCTGTGTATGTGTGTGTAGTACAGGTAAAGGTGTTATTACGTGTACAATAGCGAAGAGAGAGAGAGATTTATGTACAGGTATAGGTACAGATACAGGTATAGCAGGTATAGGTACAGATATATAGGTACAGGTATAGGTACAGATACTGGTACAGGATATATAGGTACAGATACTGGAAGCAGATACAGGTACAGGTACAGATACAGGTATAGGTACAGGTATAGGTACAGATACAGGTACAGATACAGGTATAGGTACAGGTACAGATACAGATACAGGTATAGGTACAGGTATAGGTACAGATACAGGTACAGATACAGGTATAGGTACAGGTATAGGTACAGATACAGGTACAGATACAGGTATAGGTACAGGTACAGATACAGATACAGGTATAGGTACAGGTATAGGTACAGGTACAGGTACAGATACAGGTATAGGTACAGGTATAGGTACAGGTATAGGTACAGATACAGGTACAGATACAGGTATAGGTACAGGTACAGATACAGATACAGGTATAGGTACAGGTATAGGTACAGATACAGGTATAGGTACAGATACAGGTACAGATACAGGTATAGGTACAGGTATAGGTACAGATACAGGTATAGGTACAGGTATAGGTACAGATACAGGTACAGATACAGGTATAGGTACAGGTACAGATACAGATACAGGTATAGGTACAGGTATAGGTACAGATACAGGTATAGGTACAGATACAGGTACAGATACAGGTATAGGTACAGGTACAGGTACAGATACAGGTATAGGTACAGGTATAGGTACAGATACAGGTACAGATACAGGTATAGGTACAGGTATACAGGTAGTACAGGTATAGGTACAGATACAGTATAGTACAGATACAGGTATAGGTACAGGTATAGGTACAGATACAGGTACAGATACAGGTACATAGGTACAGGTACAGGTACAGATACAGGTATAGGTACAGGTACAGGTATAGGTACACAGATACAGGTATAGGTACAGATACAGGTATAGGTACAGGTACAGGTACAGATACAGGTATAGGTACAGGTACAGGTATAGGTACAGGTACAGGTATAGGTACAGATATTAGGTATAGGTACAGGTACAGGTACAGATACAGGTATAGGTACAGGTACAGGTATAGGTACAGATAGGTACAGATACAGATACAGGTACAGATACAGGTATAGGTACAGATACAGGTACAGATACAGGTATAGGTACAGGTACAGGTATAGGTACAGATACAGGTATAGGTACAGGTATAGGTACAGGTATAGGTACTGATACAGGTATAGGTACAGGTATAGGTACTGATACAGGTACAGTTATAGGGTAAATACAAGCACCAGTACAAATGTATGTTATGTTACAGGTTACAGATATAATTACAGTTAGAGTTATTTAAAGAGATGCACTTAAGGACCAAACTACACAGTCACATTACGTTCAACACAACATAATAAAGATAACATAGGTATTTAATTGGGTATTGTTATCTTATAAGTGATATGATGTTATGTTTTCTGTAATATTTGTTTCCCACTTGTGTATTTATTCGTTGGTGTAAAGATGTATCAGTCGTATTATATTTGGTATTGTTTTGGGGGATATTTTATTTGTATTTGTGTCATAGGATGGTTCACCCACCAGCCACACGCCCGTCTCTCTCGTCCACTTATTGTTGTTATTCAAGTATCCATTTCTATTTATCAAAATTATAAATAACTAAACGAGAAAGAAGCGGTACCGAATAAACTCATATAATTGAATGTGTATTATTTTATAGAACACACACACATACACACACACATACACACACACACACACACACACACACACACACACACACACACACACACACATGTGTATCTCTACCAAAAAAATTACATCAGGTAGTTATGAATATGCAATAACCAATTCAAATCACCCAGAAAAAAACTTTATATAAAAAAATAAATAAACAAAAAATCATTCCATCTTTTCTGATCGATTAATCAAAAATTTATATTCCAATTAAGAAAAATCCTCGGGAGGGGAGGTAGGGAGGGGGAGGGTGGGGAGGATGGAGTGGATGGGTGGAGGGGGTAGATGGAGGAGGTGGTTTTCAAGTCTTCAGGTAAAATATATTATTTATGTTGATGGTATAGCCATTTAAAAGCTTTCTAACAGCAATATAACCAAGGCGATGAAAGGAACATAAGAGCTTCTTCAGCCTCTTGGCCGTGAAAGAACGCCATTCATTAATTCCCCAAACGGTCGGGCGACAGGCCTCTTGTAGGCTTTATGTTCACGTATGCATAACCCGAGTCGGTCGAGCCACCCACCTGCCTACCTACCTGGTGATCCACCTGCCTACCTGGCCACCCACCTGCCTACCTATTTGGTGACCTACCCACCTACCTACCTGGCCACCCACCTACCTACCTGACCACCCACCTGCCTACCTGACCACCCACCTGCCTATCTGGCTACCCACTCTACTACCTACCTGGCCACCCCCCCCCATCTGGCCACCCACTTACCCACCTGACCACCTTCCTGCCTACCTTGTCACCCACCTATTAACCTGGTCACCTACCCAGCATCTCGCTATTGTTGTGTAATGTGATGCCAGATGTTGTATGTAGTGTATGTGTAAAACTTTATTATTTAAGGCGTGGTTGAACAAGTCCTGATTTTTTTTTTTTAGTTGAACAAAAATGTGTTGCTGATAATACCGTTAAAACTACGATGTGTCTTAGGTCTTAGTGATGTAGTCTCTCATAATGATGATTGTAATAATAATAATAATAATAATAATAACAAAAATAATAATAATACAGTAATAATAAAACAGTTCCTAATAATGTTAACGAAGACTTATTATATTAATACCAATACGGGTTGCATAATAAAAATAACAATGATGTTATTAATAATTTTAGTCATAATAATAATAAATGTAATTCTATAAATATTATATTAATAATCATAAATAATAAGAGTATTAATAAACCTTTTACATGCAACTTACCTGTAAAGTTTCTTGCCCACTAATTAAGCCGAAACATATAATATACATTCCTCCACCTTGTAATTACTACTAAAATACAGGTAAACTCTCTCTCCCTGTAATCTGCTACGAACATAACCATTAGCCTTCTTTAGCCGTGTATAACCCGTAATGTAGACTGGGATGTTAAAACCTGGTTAATGTTCTATGTTAAATGTTATAATAAGATGTGTATATTAGTG
Source organism: Homarus americanus (assembly GCF_018991925.1). Lineage (NCBI taxonomy): Eukaryota > Metazoa > Arthropoda > Malacostraca > Decapoda > Nephropidae > Homarus > Homarus americanus. The sequence goes on from NW_024723833.1 coordinate 4,356,540, forward strand.
TGAGTTTTATCTGTGTAAGGAGAGGACACACTTCAAGTTAGTATTATAAGGCATTAGTATTTATTATTAGTGTTTATATCTATTTTTCGTAGAGTATTTTCTTTTTTCTTTCCCTCCTTTTCTTGCCCTCTTCCCTCCTTTACCCTGTCTCTTTCTCTCATTTTCCGCCCTCTTATTCTTACCTAAACCCCCCCCAACCCCTCCTCCCAACCCCGTCAGACGAAAGTAGGTAAAGCCAAGATGCGGGAGTGTCAAATGCACCCACCCACCGACTAACAAACGGACGCACAGACGCTCATTTCTATTGTGTTCTAGGTCATGTTGTAAGTGACGGGGTAATTCTCCAACATTAGCTCTATTGGTCCTAGTATTTCTGAGACATTAGTTCTTGCATTCGAAACAACAACAACAAAAACAATAACAAACCCAGTAACAACAAATTTAGTAATAATAAAAATAAATAAATAATAATAATAATAATAATAATAATAATAATAATAATAATAATAATAATAATAATAATAATAATAATAATTGTGATGATAAATAATAATAAATAATAATAATAATAATAATAATAATAATAATAATAATAATAATAATAATAATAATAATAATAATAATAATAATAATAATAATATGACCAAGAGTATCAGTGACCATAATAAATACATATATATACCTACAGGTAAATACATAGCTCCTCTCTGGAAATAAATATAAAGATATTCTGGAGTTTCTATACAGTAACACACGATCTTCCTAGAATTGCCTTAGGGGTGAGCCATTACCCACACCTACTGGACGAGAGAGAGAGAGAGAGAGAGAAGAGGGGGGGAAGGAGAGAATGGGGATAATAGAGAGATAGATGGTGGAAGTGAGGGGAGGAAGATTGAGAGAGGAAGGGAAAGAGAAGGAGAGGAAAGAGATTAGGAGAGAGACAGAGAGAGGGAAGGGGGGGGAGGGGAATTGGAGATAGATGAAGGATAACCACAGAGATATACATAGACAGACAGACAGACAGACAGACAGACAGACAGAAAAACAAACGGCAGATCTCCTAAAATCTCTTATTAATCCCGTGTTTTAGAAAATGGTGTTGTCATTTTCTTTACAAGGGGAAACTATCCTAGATGACCCATAATTCTCGCTTCTTCCTGGAAAAAATGCAATAGCAATTTTCTGGCGAGTGACGAGCTCTTGTTTAATACTTTCCTTGGTTAGGTTAGGTTAGGGGTAGATTAGGTTGGATTTGGTTAGGTTTGGGGTAGATTAGGTTAGATTTGGTTAGATTTGGGGTAGATTAGGTTAGATTTGGTTAGATTTGGGGTAGATTAGGTTAGATTTGGTTAGGTTTGGGGTAGATTTAGATAAGGGTAGGTAAGGGTGGGTAAGGATTAAGTAGGGAATAATGGTAGGTTGGGGTAAGTTAAATTAGGATAAGTTAGGAATAGGTTAAGTTTTGTATTAATGGTTGGTGGGGGTGAGGTGTAGGTTTAGTCAGGTTAGGTTAGGTTAGGTTAGGTTAGGTTAGGTTAGGTTGAGCTAGATTACGTTCCATTAGGAGTAGGTTATAGCGGATTAAGTTAGGCCAGATTCAATGGATATACGCGTTCGGGTTAGGATTCGGTTCCGGTAAGAGGTTCGGGGGGTTGGGCATCGGCTCTGGTTTGGGGTTCGGGTTTCGGTTTCGGGTTTTCAGGTTTTCACTAAATCTCTTATAAAAACACCAAAATCCCATTACCAGTGTGTGTGTGTGTGTGTGTCTGTGTGTGTGTGTGTGTGTGTGTGTGTGTGTGTGTGTGATGATTCTGTGTATAATTCCTGGGCAAAAGTGTGTGTAGGTGGTGGTGGTGGCTGGTGGAGTAAGGGATTTAAATGTTATGTATAAACGACGTGTTAACTACAATGAGAGTTTTGAATTGCAAGTTTATGCTGGTGGTCGGGGGGTCGGGGGGGGGTGTCTTGATGGACGTGTTGCTGTATTCCTTGTGACTGACTGACTGACTCCCCTCACTCACCCACTTATCATTAACTTAGCCTCTCACTCACTCACTTGCTTGCTTGTTTCTTTATCCACTCACTCACTCACTCACTCACTCACTCACTCGCTCGCTGACGGAAAAATAGTGTTAGAAAAGAAACACTCTTGCTCATCTCCCTGTTGGTTGAGAGAGCTCTAATATTTCATTCATTCCGGAATATGAGAGATTATCTACTTCCATCAATATCCATTTAATTTCCCTTCATTCCAAGATATAAGATTTACAATTTCCTTCATTCTAAAGTACTAATAATGCTCAATTTCCTTCATTCTAAAGTACTAATAATGCTCAATTTCCTTCATTATAAAATACGATGGATGTTCAGTTTTCATCATTCCAAGTATTCGCTGTGAAATGCGTTAGAGAGGATTAGTCCAGAATGGCAGAAGAGGGTGAGTTAGGTAAATCCCTTTGTGGAGAAACACTGTCGAGAGATTTTATCATATAACAGGCAATAGGATTAACCTTGCTTCTATACGGTAGGTGAAGTGATTGGTCAAGAGAGAGAGAGAGAGAGAGAGAGAGAGAGAGAGAGAGCAGTGATTGATGGTGAGAGAGAGAGAGAGAGAGCTTTCACTATCACCCTCTGTCTTTCCTCCTTTCCTCACCCCCCCCCCTCCTACTATCCCACGTAATTAACACCTTTACTCTCTTTTATTTTACTTTTACTCTTTCTCTCACTTTCTCTTTTACTCTTATACCTCTACTTTGACCTTTACTTTATTTTCTTTTACTTATCTCCTTTCACCCTTCCACTTTCTTTTACTCTTTATTTTTTCTTCTGATTTTTTTTACTATTACTCTTTCTCTTATTTTTATTATCTCATTTGTTCTCCAACGTTTACTGTTTCTCTCACTCTTTCTCTTACTTTTTTGTTTTGTTTTTACTTTTTTCTTACTTTGAACATTCTCTTATTCTCTAAATTTTACTTTCTCTTTCTCTTACTTTCACTCTTTCTTTCACATTTTCGTTTCTTTTATTTTGTTTCACTTTACTCTTTCTTTTTACATTACCTTTAAGTGCCTGGGTGAAGGAGACGACACGACCCGCTGGATTATTCTCTCCTTTGACCTTAAACTGGTGGAGACGTAACTACCTCTCTCTCTCTCTCTCTGCATTTTTATTCATATATCTATTTTTAGATATCTGTCTAACATGTCAAATCTAATCTATCTACACACCCATGTGTATATATATATATATATATATATATATATATATATATATATATATATATATATATATATATATATAGTAGTAGAGAGAAAGAAAGTAGAAGACAGACAGTAAAACAACTCCTTGTTTTCTTTTCGCCTCGTCTTTCTTATGAGATGTCTGCTGGAAGGTTTCAGGAGAAGATCTTTATAAAGTCCAGAACTTACTGGAGGTATGACACACACACACACACACACACATACACACACACACACACACACACACACTCACACACACACACACACACACACATATATATATATATATATATATATATATATATATATATATATATATATATATATATATATATATATATATATATATATATATATATATATATATATATATATATATATATATATATATATTGTGTAATTTAGCTTTTTGTCAGTTTTCTGGGCCTAAAAATTTGCACCATGTTGTTATGTTAAAATGTTAGGGAAAATGTGATGTTTTCTATTATAAACTACACGATTTATACTACAGTTTATGATGGTTATTATATTCAGTATTTGTTTATTTGTAAAGAGAACCAATGTCACAGAAGGTAATGAAACAATGACATACACGTTAAGAATAAAGGGGCAATAGTGATATTGTGGATGAGGAGAGACTACAAGGTGTCTAACACAGGGATGAGTTGAGCAGAGGCAGACAGCTTACACGGTTCCCCAGTATAAAGACGAGTGATAAACTGTAACATTTTTAAAGGAATAAGTGGATTGAATATATCAGGGTAAGTGTATGGGAGAATTATTGCTCGGGGTATTGTAACAAAACAGAGAGAGTGTTAGTGTTTGTGAGGGTGGGGGGGTGTTTGTGTGTGTTTATTGAGTGTATGTGTTCAAGAAGAGAAAGATATTGTATGGGATCAAGTTCTCGCATTAGGAAACAAGAGTGAAAAGATTCCTGAAAAGGGGGAAGAATTTGTTTGTGGCATTTATGAGTTTAGAAAATGGTAACATGATTCAATATATACACTGCATATTAGAGCGATGGGAGGATTATTGAATATGTGTCGGGTAAGTGGGTGAGTGTTGAAGTGTGTACCGTGTGATTATAGTGTAGGGTGTGTGTGTGTGTGTGTGTGTCAGAGTTAAGAGGAAAGAGTGTAGCTACTTCAAGATATGTAATACCTATGGATGGGGTAATTAGACAGGTAAGGAGACAAGTAAGGAGACAGGTAATGAGACAGGTAATGAGACAGGTAATAGTAAAAATTTATAATAGACAGAAGTACCGATGGAGAGTGAACCGATAGCTAGATTTAGATGAAGAAACTAATCTACTGGGTGAATAAATTTGGTACAAGGAAAAAGTTGATAGTGAATGTGAAAAAAAAGTGTAAAATGAAAAAAAAAATAAAGAATTAGTCGATTAATATAGAGGAAGTGTTGTTGTTTACTTGTGGTGTCTGGGAGTGGACCACAGATGAAAGAAAGAAAGAAAAGGGGGGCATACTTGGGGGTGAGAGAGAGAGAGAGAGAGAGAGAGAGAGAGAGAGAGAGAGAGAGAGAGAGAGGACAGATTGGGGGGGGTGAGGCGTGACCACCAATATGATCCAAGAGATTATTTTATGGCCTGATACTGTCTTGTGTCTACCCCTACCCCACCAGGCATCAACCTCCTCCCTCCACGTATCTACCTCTCCCCCTCCACGCATCTACCTCCTGTTCCCTCCATGTGAGTCTACCTCTCCACGCATCTACCCTCCTCCTCCATGCATTCTCCATTCTCTCCTCCTCCTCCACGCATCTATACATCTCCTCCTCCACGCATCTACCTTCCACGTATCTACTCCTCTCCTCCTCCATGCATCTACCTCTCTTCCTCCACGCATCTACATCTCCCTCCCTCCATGCATCTACCTCTCCACGCATCTACCTCCTCCTCCCTCCATGTATCTACCTCTCCTCCTCCATGTATCTACTCTCCTCCTCCATGTATCTACCTCTCCTCCTCCACGTATCTACCTCTCCTCCTCCACGTATCTACCTCTCCTCCTCCACGTATCTACCTCTCCTCCTCCACGTATCTACCTCTCCTCCTCCATGTATCTACCTCTACTCCACCACTTATCTACCTCTACTCCTCCATGTATCTACCTCTCCTCCTCCACTTATCTGCCTCTACTCCCCCACGCTGCTCCTCAGCCTGAGTCTCAAAGCTTCCTATGATAAAGTTTTTACCTCTATTGATCATGTAAGAACCTGTCTCCCTCAGTAACTTCAGCTACAGTAAAATGATGGATTTACAATACTTTCTACATGAGAATTTTTACTTGTAGTGAAGATGTGGGAATTCATTGACATAAATTCCTAAAACTATAAAGAGGAATTGTCAAATTTCCTGTGTTAACCCATTGTGTACCGTGATTTAATCTTTTGTGTACCGTCATCTAACCGTTTGTGTACCGCATCTAACCCTTTGTGTACCGTCATCTAACCGTTTGTGTACCGTGATCTAACCCCTTGTGTACT
>NW_024723833.1:4368430-4415930 GCF_018991925.1 Homarus americanus
GAAAAAGAGTGTATTATTGCTTGTGTGTGTGGTAAGCAATTTATTTTTGTAGATGGGTGAGAGATTGACACACACACACACACACACACACACACACACACACACATATACACACACACACACACACACACATGCACACACATACACACACACACACACACACACACACACACACACACATATGTTTGTTATGCAATGGTTTGCAGGATTCATTACTGGTTTGGTTGAATCAATGGTTTAATTACGAACTGATTCAATTACTTCCACCGACTGGCCAACACGGTGACTAGACTATTACCAGGTAGAGGTATTGAAACACACTGAAGAGACGGTGATGAATTTTTTACAGTATAGCCTTATGTTATGTTAGGTTTTGTTCGAGTCCGATCAGTGAGTCCCAAAGTGAATATATAAATACCATCATAAACATCCTATTACTCATCACTGACTCTGACCTGACTTATAACTTGACTCGTGGCTTTTGACTCTTGACTTATGACTTGACTCATGACTTTGACTTATGACTCTTGACTCTATGATTTCTCTTATAATTTTGACTCATGACTTTGGACTTATGATTTCTTTGACTCGTGGCCTTTGGATTTTATGATTTGACTTCCTTGGCTTTAACTCTATGACCTTAACTTCATGACCTCGGCTCATGAACCTATGGCTTAGGTGTTCCCTGTCTGTTAAGTCGCATAGGACAGGACAGGACAGACAGACACTCTGCTGTACATGAAACGTTTGGTTATACTTGCTGTTTGTTGTACTGTTTAAGTTGTATTAAGGTTTGTTGTGGAGCAAGGTTTGTTGTTCAAGGTTTGTTGTACCAGGTTTGTTGTTGATTAAGGTTTAAGTTGTACTAAGGTTTGTTGTCTGGTTGTTTCAGTTGTAAGCAAGGTTTGTTGTTCCAAGGTTTGTTGTGCCAAGATTTGTTGTGTACCAAGGTTTGGTTGGTACCAAGTTTTCAGTTGTGGCACCACAGTTTGTTGTACCAAGACTTGTTGCAGTAACCAAAATTTCAGTACCTCAAGATTTGTGTTGTACCAAGATTTGGGTTGCACCAGTTTGCTTGCACCAGTTGCTCAGCCAGTGTTAGCTAGTTTGCTTAAAATTGTAAGATTTGCTTGCACCAAGATTTGGGTTGTATGTTGGCTTGCTTGCACTGTTGGGTTCTAGCTTGTATAAAGCAAGGTTTGTTGTACTAAGGTTTATGTTGTACCATGGTTTGTTGTACCAAGATTTAAGTTGTACCAAGGTTTAAGTTGTACCAAGGAAAGTTATACCTAAGGTTTCAAACTCACAGAGGTATGTTTCAGCCCTTGCAAACGTTTTTCAGCAGGGTCAATAGTGAGTTTTATACAAAGAGAAAACGTCTCGGTTCTTCGTAAACACCTCAAAACTTAGGCTTTAAAAACGTTCAGTGGTAGAAACTCAACCTAATCCTAACCTAGATAAAAGTTTGAACGTGTACAAACTGTCTCAGCTCTGATAAAACGTTTGGCTAGTGTCCATATTTAAGCTTTTTTGTTAGCGAAACGTTTCGAGTAGTCTTTAAAGGAATACTTTATGGTAACGATAAATGTATCTCAAGAGTTAAAGTTTCTCTTGTTAACACACAAAGAATTTACCTTGATGCTGACTCCCATCTCACCTTCTCCCCACTCCTCTCCTCCTCCTCACCCTCCTCAACCTCACTCCTGACCCCACCCCACACACACACACTACTTTTTAAGTCCTCTCTCTCCCTGACGTAGACAAAATATCAACAAACGTTCCGTGCTCCAGTAATCGTTTGTGTCAACACACTGCACACTCTCCATTAGTCCTAGTTCACTGGATTCTGTGGCAAGCCGGAACAAACTGTGGGTCACGGGAGGTATCCATCTAGCTCAAAGGGTGGGGAGGGAGGGAGAGGCTCAGGGTTGGGGGAAGATAAAGAGGGATAGGGAGGAAAGGAGGGGAGAGAGGGTAGAGGAGAGGGAGGATAAGAGGAAGGTAATGTATGTGTGTGTGTTGGGGGTGTTGAAAACGTGTACATATATACATACACAGTGTATATAGGGGTTGAGGTGGGTTGGGTGTTGAGGTGTTGAGTGTAAGGGTGGGTTGAGGATGGGCTGAGTAAGGATGGGTTGAGTGGCTGAGCCAAGGATGGGTTGAGTGCATGACGTGCAAGAGTGGCTGGTTTGCAGGGATGGGCTTAAGGATGGGTGGGTTGAGTATGGGTGGGATGAGTGCAGGAGTCACCAGTCACACTGGGCATCATAGTTCACCACCACTCCACCACCAGTCACTCCACCTGGGTCACTCCACCCACCAATCACTCCACACCACCACCTCACTCCACCACTCACCCACCTGACCTCCCAGTCACCCACACCACCAGATAGTCTACTCAGTCACTCCATCGGCACCAGTCACCCAGCAGCCGTTCATCTTGGGGGGTATTTCTGACGTATTTATTCCACTTTTTTTCTCTGTGTCTGTGTCTGTCTGTCAGTCACACACACACACACACACAATCTTAACTATATCTGTAACAACAACCAGCCCTGAAGGACGTCCTCTGACACTGATAACATTCACAAGAGGGGTGGGTGGGATTTGCAAGTGAGGAATAGGATGGGGTAAAGGGGAGGTAGGTAAGGGATGGGATGTTATAGCTGTATTGTCGCTTATAATCCTTGCAGACTCCAAAAGATCTGTTCATATTTTTTTTTTTTTACTATGGTTGAAAACGACTCCATCTTGGTACTGGATGAAAGAGAGATACTGTCCCTTCCCCACCCTCCCCACCTCCTTCCTCACCCTCCCTATCACCCCCTCCCCCCCACCCCCCACCCTCCAGGACCTTACTCCCCCTCCTTCACCTCCTCCTCACCTCCCTCCCCCCCCTTCATGGCTTTTTTTTTTCCTCCTCCTTTCTCCTTACTCTTTTCTTACTCTTTCAAACGTTGGAGGATGGTTGAGGAAGAATCAAGGAGAAAGTAAAAAAAAATAGAAAGTGAAATGGAAGTCTTTGAAGGAGAGATTTAAGGCTTTATTGCTGGAGGCAGCCGGGTTACTGCACCTACTGACTGTGACCAGAATGAGGTGATTCTGAGGAATCTATAATTGAGGAGTCCTAGACCCCAGCTGGACACGAGGACAGGAGTTTCTTCCTTCACCCAGTGTCATTTCTTCTTCACCCAGTGTCCTTCACTTTCTTCTTGAGTGTCCTTCACTTCCTTCACCCAGTGTCCTTTTCTCTTCCTTCCCCTGTCCTTCTCTTTTTTCCTTCACCCAGTTTCCTTCTCTTTCCTTTCAATTCAGTGTCCTTTCTTCTTTTCACCCAGTGTCCTTTTCTTCCTTCCCCAAGTGTCCTTTCTCTTCCTCGTGTTTTTTCACCCAGTGTCCTTTCTTCCTTCCCCAAGTGTCCTTCTTTCTTCACGCAGGTCCCTCTCTTTTCCTTCACCTAGTGTCCCTCTTCCTTCATTCTCGTGTCCTTCTTCCCCTTCACCTTAGTGTCCTTCTTCTTTCATCTAGTGTCCTCTTCCTCCTGGGTGTCCTCTTCCTTCACAGCCTGGTCTCTTCCTTCACCCAGTGTCCTTCTCTTCTTTCACCCAGTGTCCTTTCTTCCTTCCCCTAAGTGTCCTTCTCTTCCTTCACCCAGTGTCCCCTTCTTTCACCCAGTGTCCTTCTCTTCCCTTCCCCAAGTGTCCTTTCTCTTCCTTCATCAGTGTCTCTCTTCCTTCTCCTCGTGTCCTTCTCTTCCCTTCACCCAGTGTCCTTCTCTTTCTTTCCACCCAGTGTCCTCTTCTCTTCCTCCCCTAGTGTCCTTCTCTTCCTTCAATTTAGTGTCCCTCTTCTTTCACATCTAGTGTCCTTCTCTTCCTTCCCCCAAGTGTCCTTCTCTTCCTTCACCCAGTGTCCCTCTCTCTTCCTTCTCCAATCTAGTGTCCCTCTCTTCCTTCACATTCTGGTGTCCTTCTTCCTTCACCCAGTGTCCTTCTTCTTTCACCCAGTGTCCTTCCTTCCCCAAGTGTCCTTCTTCCTCAATCCAGTGTCCCCTTTCCTTTCAATCTTAGTGTCCTTCTCTTCCTTCCTTCACCCAGTGTCCTTCTCTTCCTTCACCCAGTGTCCTTCTTTCTTCACCCAAGTCCTTCTTCCTTCCCGCTGTCCTTCTCTTCCTTCACCCAGTGTCCTCTTCTTTCACCCAGTGTCCTTTCTCTCTCTTCCTTTCCCAAGTGTCCTTCTCTTCCTTCACTCTAGTGTCCCTCTCTTCCTTCACCCGGTCTCTTCCTTTCACCCAGTGTCCTTCTTCTTTCTTCACCCAGTGTCCTTCTCTTCCTTCACCTAGTGTCCTTCTTCTTTCACCCAGTGTCCTTTCTTCCTTCCCAAGTGTCCTTCTCTTCCTTCACCCAGTGTCCTTCTCTTTTCCTTCACCCAGTGTCCTTTTCTCTTCCTTCACCCAGTGTCCTTCTCTTCCTTCACCCAGTGTCCTTCTCTTCCTTCACCCAGTGTCCTTCTCTTCTTTCTCAATCTAGTGTCCTTCTCTTCCTTCCCCCAAGGTCCTTCTCTTCCTTCACCCAGTGTCCTCTTTCTTTTCACCCAGTGTCCTTCTCTTCCTTTCCCCCAGTGTCCTTTCTCCTTCCTTCCCCCAGTGTCCTTCCTTCCCTGTCCCTCTTCCTTCATCAGTGTCCCTCTTCCTTCACCCAGTGTCCTTCTTCCTTCACTTCAGTGTCCTTCTCTTCCCTTTCCACCCAGGTCCTTCTCTTCCTTCACCAGTGTCCTTCCTTCCTTCACCCAGTGTCCTTTCCTTCCTTCTCGCTCCAGTGTTCCTTTCTTTCCTCTGCCAGTGTCCCTCTTCCTTTCACCCAGTGTCCCTTCCTTCCCCCAGTGTCCCTTCCTTCACCCAGTGTCCTTCTCTCCTTCACCCAGTGTCCTTCTTCCCTTCACCCAGTGTCCTTCTCCTTCCACCCAGTGTCCTTTCTCTTCCTTCACCCAGTGTCCTTCTCTTCCTTCACCCAGTGACCTTCTCTTCCTTCCCCCAGTGTCCTTTCTTCCTTCGTGTCCCTTCCTTCACCCAGTGTCCTTCTCTTCTTCCTTCACCCAGTGTCCTTCTCTTCCTTCACCCAGTGTCCTTCTCTCCTTCACCCAGTGTCCTTCTCTTCCTTCACCCAGTGTCCTTCTTCCTTCACCCAGTGTCCTTCTCTTCCTTCACCCAGTGTCCTTTCTTCCTTCACCCATAGTGTCCTTCTTCCTTCACCCAGTGTCCTTCTCTCTTCCTTCAATTGTCCTTCTCTTCTTCTCTCTAGTGTCCTTCTTCCTTCACCCAGTGTCTTCTTTCCTTCACCCAGTGTCCTTCTTCTTTTCACCCAGTGTCCTTTTCTTCCTTCTCACTAGTGTCCTTTTCTTCCTTCACCTAGTGTCCTTCTCTTCCTTCACCCATGTCCTTCTCTTCCTTCTCCAGTGTCCTTCTCTTCCTTCACCCAGTGTCCTTTCTCTTCCTTCACTAGTGTCCTCTTCCTTTCACCCAGTGTCCTTCTCTCCTTCACCAGTGTCCTTCTCTTCCTTCACCCAGTGTCCTTTTCTTCCTTCACCCAGTGTCCTTTCTCTTCTCCTTCACCAGTGTCCTTCTCTTCTTCCACCCAGTCCTTTCTTCCTTCCCAGTGTCCTTCTCTTCCTTCACCCAGTGTCTTCTCTTCCTTCAATTCAGTGTCCTTCTTCTCTTCCTTTTCACCCAGTGTCCTTCTCTTCCTTCACCCAGTGTCCTTCTCTCTTCCTTCACCCAGTGTCCTTTCTTCCTTCACACCATTGTCCTTCTTCCTTCACCCAGTGTCCTTCTTCTTCCCTTCATCAGTGTCCTTTCTTCCTTCACCCAGTGGTCCTCTTCCTTCACCCAGTGTCCTTCTCTCTTCCTTCACCCAGTGTCCTTTTCTTCCTTCACCCAGTGTCCTTCTCTTCCCTTCCCCCAGTGTCCTCTTCCTTCAGTGTCCTTCTCTTCCTTCACCCAGTGTCCTTCTCTTCCCTTCACCCAGTGTCCTTCTCTTCCTTCACAGTGTCCTTCTCTTCCTTCACCCAGTGTCCTTCTCTTCCCTTCACCCAGTGTCCTTCCTCTTCACCCAGTGTCCTTCTTCCTTCACCCAGTGTCCTTCTCTTCCCTTCACCCAGTGTCCTTCTCTTCCTTCACCCAGTGTCCTCTTCCTTCACCCAGTGTCCTTCTCTTCCTTCACCCAGTGTCCTTCTCTTCCTTCACCCAGTGTCCTTCTCTTCCCCTTCACCCAGTGTCCTTCTCTTCCTTCACCCAGTGTCCTTCTCTTCCTTCACCCAGTGTCCTTCTCTTCCTTCACCCGAGTGTCCTCTTCCCTTCACCCAGTGTCCTTCTCTTCCTTCACCCAGTGTCCTTCTCTTCCTTCACCCAGTGTCCCTTCACCCAGTGTTTCTCTTCCTTCACAGTGTCCTTCTCTTCCTTCACCCAGTGTCCTTCTCTTCCTTCACCCCAGTGTCCTTCTCTTCCTTCACCCAGTGTCCTTCTCTCTCTTCCTTCACCCGTGTCCTTCTCTTCCCTTCACCCAGTGTCCTTCTCTTCCTTCACCCAGTGTCCTTCTCTTCCTTCACCCAGTGAGCCTTCTCTTCCTTCACCCAGTGTCCTTCTCTTCCTTCACCCAGTGTCCTTCTTCCTTCACCCAGTGTCCTTCTTTCCTTCCCAGTGTCCTTCTCTTCCTTCACCCAGTGACGGCCAACAACAAACATATTCAATCTGGAAAATAAGAAAAAAAAAGTTTGTAATTACAGGAACTTCAGATCAGTGATTGTGGTTCGCCTGAAATTTTTCAATGATTGCCTGAGATTTTGTGTCTCGCCCCTTCCTGAAGTCTTATGTCTTACGTCTACCTGAAGTTTTATGTCTCACCTCTACCTGAAGTTTTATGTCTCACCCTACCTAAGTTTCATGTCTCATCCCTACCTGAAGTTTATATGCTCTCACCTCTACCTGAAGTTTTATGTCTCACCCCTACCTAAATTTCATGTCTCATCCCTACCTGAAGTTTTATATCTCGCGTCTACCTGAAGTTTTATCTCACCCCTACCTAAAGTTTTCATGTCTCCCTTCTACCTGAAGTTTATATCTCTCTACCTGAAGTTTATGTCTCACCCCTACCCAAAGTTTCATGTCATCTACCTGAAGTTTTATATCTCACCTCTACCTGAAGTTTATGTCTCACCCCCTACCTAAAGTTTCATGTCTCATCCCTACCTAAAGCTTCCATGTCTCATCCCTACCTGATTTTATATCTCACCTCTACCTGAGTTTTATGTCTCACCCCTACCTAAGTTTCATGTCTACCCCTACCTAAAGTTTCATGTCTCATCCCTACCTGAAGTTTTTATGTCTCACCTACCTGAGTTTTATGTCTCACCCCTACCTAAAGTTTCATGTCTCACCCCTACCCAAAGTTTCATGTCTCACCCCTACCTAAAGTTTCATGTCTCATCTCTGCAAGTTTTACTCCTACCTCTACCTAAAATTTCATGTCTCATCCCTACCTGAGGTTTCATGTCCCCTACCTTAAGTTTTATGTCTCATCCCTACCTGAATTTTATATCTCACCCTCTACCTGAAGTTTTATATCTCACATCCCTCAAAAGTTTTATATCTCCCTCTACCTAAGTTTCATGTCTCATCCTTACCAGTTTATATCTCACGTCTACCTGAAGTTTTATATCTCATCTACCTGAAGTTTTATAATGACCTCTTGGGATTTTTCTGTCTCACGAATAAAATTGGGATGAGAGTTTGGTTGATGGCTTAAGTTCATCATGTCTGGTTTTTATGTAGTTGATGTTCAGGTTGAATATAGGGTGAATGATGGCTCTTGAGCGTATAACCGTCGTTTCAGTTTAAATAAAGATATATATAATTGGTGGTTGCCGTCACCTAATCATGTCTCTAGTTTGTAATGATTAGTTGGTGATTGACTTTGAGAAGAAAAAGGTGAAATTGTTGAAAGTTGATAGATCTCTTCCTTAATCACTACATATTGAGAGTCTGGTTGATAGATGACCATTTGACCTTTGCTGAAGATAAGAAAAGTTGGTATTAAAGTATTCCTGGTCATCCATCGGTTTCTTCTGTAAGAAAAAAAGTTTGTTTTGCAGGGGTGAGGAGGGTGTCCCTTGACCTAATCCAGGAGCTGTTGCCCTGCAGAAAAGAGAGGAGGGAGGAGAGGAAGGAAGGACGGAGAGAGGAGGAGGGATTGAGAGAGGGTGGTTTGTGTCGACAGATTCTCTCAAACTTGCTTCATTGTATACTTCAGCCCACCTTATCAAAACTTAGAGCGGCCGGTTCATAGGCGTCTTTTGAGAGATTTTCTGAGCAAAGTATTTCTGCCTGGTTTGTGTTGGGGGAGGAGGACGGGTGCATGATGGGAGAGGAGGAGGGAGGTGCATGATGGGGTGGGAGGAGGAGGAGGGGGGGGTGTATGATGGGAGATGGGAGAGGGAGGAGGGCGGGTGCATGATGGAGGTGATGGGAGAGGAGGAGGGGGGTGTATGATGGGAGATGGAGAGGGAGAGGGGGTGGGTGATGATGGGAGATGGGAGAGGAGGGCGGGGGTGTATGATGGGAAGATGGGGAGGAGGAGGTGTGCATGATGGGAGATGGGAGAGGAGGAGGGCAGGGTGTATGATGGGAGATGGGGAGAGGAGGGAGGAGGGGCGGGATGTATGATGGGAGATGGGAGAGGAGGAGGGGCTGGAGTGCATGATGGGAGATGGGAGAGAGGAGGGCAGGAATATGATGGGAAGATGGGAGAGGAGGAGGGAGGGTGTATGATGGGAGATGGGGGAGGAGGGAGGAGGGCAGGGAGTGTATGATGGTGATGGGAGGAGGAGAGGCGAGGGGTGCATGATGGGGAGATGGGAGGAGGGCAGGGGTGCATGATGGGAGATGGGGAGGAGGTGAGATGGATGGGGAGGGAGGAGGGTGGAGTATGATGGGAGAGGAGGAGGGCAGGGTGTATGATGGGAGATGGGAGAGGGGAGGAGGGGGTGTATGATGGAGATGGGGAGAGGGAGGAGGGAGGAAATGATGGTGATGGGAGAGGAGGAGGGCGGTGCATGATGGGAAGATGGGAGAGGAGGAGGCAGGTGTATGATGGGAGATGGGAGGAGGAGGGGCGGGGGGATGATGGGAGATGGGAGGAGGGAGGGCGGGGGATGATGGGAGATGGGAGAGGAGGAGGGAGGAGTGATGATGGGAGATGGGGAGAGGAGGAGGGGCGGGAGTATGATGGGAGATGGGAGAGGAGGAGGGAGGTGATGAGTGGGGAGATGGGAGAGGAGGAGGAGGGGCAGAGTGGAGATGGGAGAGGAGGAGGGAGGGGTGCATGATGGGAGGGTGGGAGAGGAGGGAGGGAGTGGAGTGGGAGAGGAGGAGGGCAGGGTGCATGATGGGAGATGGGAGAGGAGGAGGGCGGGGTGCATGATGGAGATGGGAGAGGAGGAGGGCGGGGTGTATGATGGGAGATGGGAGAGGAGGAGGGCGGGGTGATGATGGGAAGATGGGAGAGGAGGAGGGCGAGGTGTATGATGGGAGATGGGGAGGAGGAGGGCGGGGGTGTATGATGGGAGATGGGAGAGGGAGGAGGCAGGTGCATGATGGAGATGGGAGAGGAGGAGGATGGGGGTGCATGATGAGGGAGATGGGAGAGGAGGAGGGCGGAGTGTATGATGGAGATGGGAGGGAGGAGGGGGGGGTGGATGGGAGATGGGAGAGGAGGAGAGTGATGGGGATGGGAGAGAGGGAGGAGGGCGGGGTGTATGATGGGGAGATGGGAGAGGAGGAGGGCGGGTGCATGATGGGAGATGGGGAGAGAGGAGGGCGGGGAGATTAGGATGGGAGATGGGAGAGGAGGGGGAGGGGTGTATGATGGGAGATGGGAGAGGAGGAGGGCAGGGGTGTAGATGGGAGTGGGGGAGGGGAGGGAGGGTGGGTATGATGGGAGATGGGAGGAGGGAGGGAGATAGATGGGAGATGGGAGGAGGAGGACGGAGTGTATGTGGAGATGGGAGAGGAGGGAGGGTGGGGTGTATGATGGGAGATGGGAGAGGAGGAGGAGGGGGTGTATGATGGGAGATGGGAGAGGAGGAGGGCGGGGTGTATGATGGGAGATGGGAGAGGGAGGAGGGCGGGGTGCATGATGGGAGATGGGAGGAGGAGGGCAGGGTGTGATGGGAGATGGGAGAGGAGGAGGGCAGGGTGATGATGGGAGATGGGGGAGAGGGAGGAGGGGGGGTGCATGATGGGAGATGGGAGAGGGGAGGGGGAGGGAGGGGTGATGATGGGAGATGGGAGAGGGAGGAGGGGGGGTGTATGATGGGAGATGGGAGGAGGAGGGCGGGGTGTATGATGGGAGATGGGGGAGAGGGGGGAGGGAGGGGGTGATGATGGGAGATGGGAGAGGAGGAGGGCAGGGGTGTAGATGGGAGATGGGAGAGGAGGAGGGCAGGGGTGTATGGTGGGAGATGGGAGAGGAGGAGGGCGGGGTGTATGATGGGAGATGGGAGAGGAGGAGGGGGGGTGTATGATGGGAGATGGGAGAGGAGGAGGGCGGGGTGTAAGGGTGGGAGATGGGAGAGGAGGAGGGAGGGGGGGTGTATGATGGGGAGGAGATGGGAGAGGAGGAGGGGCGGGGTGTGATGGGAGATGGGAGAGGAGGAGGGAGGGGTGATGATGGGAGATGGGGAGGAGGAGGACGGGGTGATGATGGGTGATGGGGAGAGGGAGGGGGAGGACGGGGTGTATGATGGGTGATGGGAGGGAGGAGGGCGGTGTGTATGATGGGAGATGGGAGAGAGAGGAGGGCGGGGTGTGATGGGAGATGGGAGGAGGAGGATGGGTATGATGGGAGATGGGAGAGGAGGAGGGCGGGGTGTATGATGGGAGAGATGGGAGGTGGAGGACGGGGTGTGTAAGGGGGAGTAAGGGGAGGTTAGGATGGGGTGTGGTAGGGGTAGAGGGGTGAGGAAGGTAGGGGTGTATATGGGTGAGGGGAGCGGGAGGGCGAGATGTATGAGGGTGAGAGGAGGAATGGGTCTATGTTGGGAGGGAAGACGGATTGGGGCTGGGGAGATGGGGAGGGCAGGTGTATGGGGGAGTGAGGGGAGATAGTGTTTGTGTTAGAGGTAGGAAAATTCTTCAGGTGAGTTGGGTTCTTTAGCAACACTTTATTATTGAGGCGGACATTTTGGCTCATACCTGGTAACACTGCTGGGATTTGAGGGGGGAGGGAGGGGGGAGGAGGAGGGGGGGACATTGTGGGGATGTTTTCACGTCACCACAGTGTAAAGGGTGGCATGTTAATTTCTCTGTTTGTCTGTGTCTAGAATTCAATCCCACCCAGGGCTTGACTTAATAAGCACTCAGAGTACTCACCTTACCAACCACCAAGTACTCCACCTTACCAACACTCAGAGTACTCACCTTACCAACCCTCAGAGAGCAACTTACCAACCACTCAGAGAGCAACACCAACCACTCAGGAGAGCAATTTACCAACCACCAGAGAGCTAACACCAACCACTCATGAGCAACTTACCAACCACTCAGAGAGCAACACCAACCACCAGAAGCAACACCAACCACTCAGGAAGCTTAATTTACCAACCAATCAGAGAGCTTTACCAACCCTCAGAAGCAACACAACCACTCATAGAGCAACCCAACCACTTAGACAACTTACCAACCACTCAGAGAGCTTAACTTACCAACCACTCAGAGAGCAACACTAACCACTCAGGTAGCAATTTGCCAACCAATCCAGAAGCTTAATTTACCAACAATCAGAGACTAATTTACCAACCTCCAGGACAGTCAACCACTCAGAAGCTTAATTTACCAACCACTAGAGCAACACCAACCTCAGAGAGCAACACCAATCACTCAGAGGCAACACCAACCACTCAGAAGCAACTTAACCACTCAGAAGCAACATACAGCACTCAGAGAGCTTAATTTACCAGCAATCAGAGAGCTTAATTTAACCAATCAGAGCTTAATTTACCAACCACTCAGAAGCTTATACCAACCATCAGAGAGCTTGTTACAACCACTCAGAAGCTTAACACCAACCACTCAGAGCAACTTACCAACCATCAGAGAGCTTAACACCAACCACTAGAGAGCAACACCACCACCAGAGAGCTTAACTTACCAACCACTCAAGAGCAACACCAACCACTCAGAGAGCTTAACTTACCAACCACTCAGAGAGCTTAACTTTCACCAGCCACTCAGAAGCAACACCAACACTCAGAGAGCAACACAACCCATCCACTCAGAAGGATTTGAGTCAGGTCAAGGCATCAGCGACATGGACCAGGAGCCACAATCTCCAAGGGGTGTGAGACTGCAGGTATATATATCCTGCTGTTTACTGTTGGTATATCTGAACCAGGCCGGGTATATCTGGCCTCCATTAGCCTGTGAGTATATCATTCTATTAATATGAATACCAGCAGATATATACTGTATATACTCTCCTCGTCGAGAATTCGACCCTCCTGAATCTGATACCTCTCTGCCAGGGATTCGAACCCAGTTTCCTTGAAGTACCATCTCAAGTCGATAACTTTAGGGCCATCGGATCCCCAAGTGTCGGTTGTAGAAAGGTTTTATTAATTTACTCTCGGGAAAATAAAATAAAGTAGTTAAGACTTTCTTTTAATTTTGGTAACTTGATCGAGATTAATCCTCTGTTGTAAAAAAAAATATTACGTATTTGAAAATTAAAAGCTTTAGTTTCGTAAACAAAATATTGGAAAAAATATTTCACTTCTTAAACAAGTAATTTAAATAATATTACTAAAAAAAAAAATATATTAATTTTGTAATCGGTTTAAGAAATGGTTTAGTTTAAGACTCGTTTATAATCTCTTGCGGCATAAAACTTGGTACGAGTTTATTTGGTTGTGGATTTAGTTTTTGCTTATTTAATTTCAGTTGATTGACTTGCTACCTGTGAATTTACCTGTGATTAATAATTGCAACTGTTGGTATATATTTGCACGATGAGGAAGAATATATAATACCCGTTTGTAATTAAGGTAACAGTTTGTGTAATTAATAACTGATATAAGTAGCATTTTCAAATATTATATAATTACCTTTAATTATCAATAACTGTAAATTTACCTTTGATAACTGTAAATAACCTTAATGAGGATATAATTATTAATAATGACTATCAATTTCTTTGACATTAATCATTTACAAATATTAAATACTTAAAATTAACATGTAAAAACTGGACGTTATCATGGCAATTCTAATTCATTATAATTTCCATTTTTTAATAAACATTGGTAAACAAGTTATCAATTTACTAATAAATAATAATACCTTTAATACAATACTTTAATTAAGGGCAGGTGCACTTGGTGATCTATGGCAGCAATGTTTATTTCAGGTGAAAAAGTGTGAAGGAGAAAAAAATTAATTTGGTTCAGGAATTTAATCTTCATCTCTCATCTCCACCGCCCGGCCTAAGCCACGTGGGGAGAGGGGAGTGTTCCTCCTCCCCTTCTCTCCTCTTCTATCCCCTGTACATCCTTGTCCTTTCCTCCCATCCTCCTTCCTTTACCTCTCTCCCTCCGTCCCTTCCCTCCCTCCATTCCTCCCTGCCTCACCGCTTTCTTCCCCCTCCTCCTCTCCCATCTTCCCTGCCCCCCCTTCTCTGAGGCACCTTAAGAGGGTCCTGTTATGTTAGTTTCGCTCAGTGAGACTTATTTCTTCTCCTCCTTCTCCTCCTATTCCTCTTCCTCCTCTTCCTCCTCCTCCTCTTCCTCTCCTCCTCTCTTCCTCTTCCTCTACTCCTCATCATCGTCAGTCTTCTCCTTGTTTCTGATCCTCCTCTATTTAGTTTTTTCTTGTTTTGGTCTCATCCTCTTCCTTCCTCCTCTTCCTTTAATAATTACCATCTACTCCTTTATCTTCCTCCTGTTCATCTCTATCTTTCCTCCTCCTCTCCTCCTCCCCCTCCTCATACTTAGTTGCCTAAAATTTTATCTCAATTGAGTAGCATTTTTACTCTATCTTGATGTGAATGGTTGTGATTGTTTTATATCGTAACTGTCTGTCTGTCTGTCTGTCTGTCTGTCTGTCTGTCTGTCTGTCTGTCCGTCCGTCCGTCTGTCTGCCCGTCTGTCTGTCCGTCCGTCCGTCTGTCTGCCCGTCTGTCTGTCCGTCCGTCTGCCTGCCCGTCTGTCCGTCTGTCCGTCTGTCTGTCTGTCTGTCTGTCTGTCTGCCCGTCTGTCTGTCTGTCTGTCTGTCTGTCAACAAATGGTTCCCCACACAAAACTTGTATCCTCAACAATTCCACCAAATTTCATACCCAAGTTTATTTATACACAGTTGATGTATATATTGTACCAGTTGTATTCTGTGTTGATGTATTGGTTGTATTTGATTGTATTTTAGTTGATATTGGTTGTATTTCATTGTATGTTAGTTAATATTGGTTGTATTTCATTGTATTTTAGTTGATATTATTTGTATTTCATTGTATTTTTGTTGTATTTTTAGTTAGTATTATATCTGCTGTATTTAACAATGCAATTAAATTTAAGCCGAATATAATGATCTTATATTGTTGTTTTTATCTTTACAGGTGAGTTGTTAATTAATGAGGAAGACAGCTTACATAGGTGACCAGCTCAAGGTACAGTTCAAGGTACAGCTCGAAGTACAACTCAAGGTAGGTGTACAGTTGGTTATAAACTTTGGTTGTTGAGCAAAGGACGAAAAATATACTTTATGGTAAGTAAAAGAAAGTATTTTGATTTGAGAACTTTTTTTTTTTCTTGTGGTAAAGGAAGAAAGAAAAATGGTTATGAATATTAATTTTGATCTTACGTCAGGTAGCGCTGCTGGGGGAAAAAGATCGTACTTATTAACATAATTGGCCAAGGGGACGTAAGGTGTGTGTGTGTGTGTGTGTGTGTGTGTGTGTGCCCCCTTTTGTGTACCTGTGACCTATTTAATTAACCCCCCATTACCCCCTCCCCTCATTTTTACCTGTTCTCACGTAGCACCTCCTCCCTCCCTCCTCTGTACTACCTGACTTAGCACCACCTCACGTAGCACACCTCCTTCCATGCACGACCTTTGTAGCACTCCTCCATGCACGACTCACGGCACCCCCTCCTCCATGCACGACCTCACCTAACACCCCCTCCTCCATGCACGACCTCACTTAGCACCCCCCCAGGCAACACAGGTAGATGACGTAATAATGGGTGATGGTGAATTCTGGATTAGGTGAATAGAAGACGAGATCTGATGATGATTTTAGGTCCGTTTTAGGTCAATTTTAGGTTACTTTTAGGTTAGTGTTTTGAGTTAATGGTGTCTAATGGTTTAAAGGTTTAGTAATGAGTGGTAAAGAATATCACTAAAGATGAAATTATAAGGTAAAATAAGACGTTTCATGAACAGGAGTACAGTTTATTTAGGGTCATTTTTTTAATCGAGAAACCTAACCAAACCAAACCAAACCAAACCTAACCTAACACCGCTGCAGTAAGGTGAGGCTTGATCACTACCGGCCACCTACCTGTTACACACACACACACACACACACACACACACACACACACAAAGCATCATTCCCATTTACGATTTTGATTTGACAAGAGGGTTTATTCTGTCTGGCTATGTGTACACAGGTGTTCATCCATATTGTACAGGCTGACGGGGGTGCACTGTACATAGATGGCTTTGCATACGTAATCGCTTTTCAGGTGATATGGTGGAGAAGTGGTGGAGGGTGTGGTAGTGGTGGGGGAGGGGGTATGGTGTGGTGATGAGAGTGAGGGTGTGGTGGTGATGGTGATGAGAGTCAGGGTGTGGTGGTGGTGGTAGGGGTGAGGGTGATAGTGTGGGAATGAGGACAGCTGTGTAAATGTCTGACTACAAAGGTGTTTAAAAAATCGGGGAATTCCATGTGTGATTAGAAAGGTGTTTTTAGAGGTGCGTTTGGAAAGGTGTTTTATGGATTCAATAAACTGCATGGATATTTTCTGGGTATTAAAAGATTAGGAAATATTGATATTATGTGATTGTAAATGCGTTTAGGATTGATTTAATGTTTATGGGTTGTGGGTTAGATGATTGGAAAGTCCGTTTGGATGTGATGATTGGACAGCACGAACCTAACACATCCTAACCTATACTAACATAGATTTACCTAACCCAACCCAGCCTAACCTAACCTAACCCAACCCAATCCAATCTAACCCAGCCTAACCTAACCTAACCCAATCTAACCTAACCTAATCTAAAGTACCCCAAACCATCCTAACTCAAACCTAACCTAACCCAACGAAATCCTGACGAAACCTAACCTAACCCAACTTAACCTAAGATAATTTAAATTGTTTGGCTTGGTTGATCCGGTTCACAGTATAGAACATAAGAACATAAGAATGGAGGAAACTGCAGCGGGCCTATTGGCCCATACTGGGCAGTCCCGTTTACACCCAACCCCTATTGCTCATATAAGCATCCAACCTATGTTTGAAGCAATTCAGCGTATTCGAGTTAATAATGATATTTGGTAACTTGTTCCATTCATCCACTACTCTGTTTCCAAACCAGTGTTTACCTATTTCACGCCGAAATCTAAATTTGTCTAATTTAAAACCATTGTTACGAGTTCGCTCCTGGTTGGATAGTTTGAGTACCTTTGTAATGTCCCCTTTGTTTAGCCCTGCCTTCCACTTATACACCTCTATCAGGTCGCCCCTCGCTCTACGTCTCTCAAGGGAGTGCAAATTAAGATGCTTTAACCTGTCTCTATACTCAAGGTTCCTAATGCCCGGGATTAGTCTTGTCATTCTCCTCTGAATTCTTTCCAATGATTCTATATCCATTCTGTAATACGGTGACCAGAACTGAACTGCGTAATCCAGGTGTGGTCTCACAAGAGCAAGATACAGTTTTAGGATGACCTCGCTAGTCTTGTAACTAACACTCCTTTGTATGAACCCAAGTACTTTATTAGCCTTGTTACGAGCAAAAACACATTGTTTACTTGGCTAAAGGTTCCTACTTATCATTACTCCTAAATCTCTCTCGCAGTCGGATTTCTCTATGGCATCGTTGTTCATCTGGTATCTGGTTTCCCTGTTTACATCTCCTATACTGAGTACTTTACATTTGTCGACGTTGAATTTCATCTGCCATTTTTCAGACATTGGTCTTTTTCACTTTGTTCGGCTCTCCCGTTATCGGTACATTCTTAACATTGTGTATGTGTGTGTGTGTGTGTGTGTGTGTGTGTGTGTGTGTGTGTGTGTGTGTGTGTATTTTTGCGTGCGGAAACGTGTGGGCGGCGGAAAGTCTGTGTGTGTGCAGCTTATCATTCGAAACCAAAAACATCAGAAAAATCGTATAAATATTATTTGTATGACTTGACATGCAAATTAATTCAGTTGTTTAATGCATAATAATAATGGTTGGAACACAACAGTGGGGAACATTGTAGGAGGGGATGGTTGTTTTTGTTGTTTGGTAGTGTTTAAAGGCGTTTATTTTTGTTTCTAATTGTTGGTTTATTGTTTGGAAATGTGTTTGGTTTAGTGTTTGGAAATGTTTTATTGTTTTATTCAATGAGTAATGACAACGAGTTATTTTTTTCAGTGCGGTTTAGTTTTATAAGGAAAAAAAATAATGAGGATATTTGGTTTATTCTTGTATTAAAGTTTGGTTTAGTTAGTGATTGAATTTTGGTTTAGGAATGTTTTAAATCTACTTAATAGTTATGATGATTAAAATTTACAATAAATTAATTTCTTAAGAGAGTTAATTTAAAACTTGTGTGAAATTTACTTTAAAGAAATACGAGTAAATGATTAAGGTTATTAGAGAAGATTATAGGAAATGGTTAAATAAATTATATCATGGCCTAAAATAGAGCCATAATGGATTGTTTCCTTCCGTCCGTGCATCCGTCCGTGTTCCCCTCCGTCTGTCCGTGCGTACGTGTTCCCTTTCGTCTCTCCGTCCGTCTTCCTTTCCGTCCATTCGTCTGTCCGGGAGTCTTTTCTTCCGTCCATCAGTCCGTCCTTGAGTCTTCCCTTCCGTCCGTGATTCTTCTCTTTTGTCCTTCGTCCGTCCATTCGTCCGTCTATCCGTCCGTGCGACACACTATAGCCTGTTGGTGCCTTAAATCGTGAACCGCTCAAGATAAGTCAGTGAATATTCATAGCGGTCTCAGCCGGAAATTGGCCCGCTTGTCAGGTCAGGTCACGGGTATTGAGACCACGTCATGGTTATTGAGGTCAGGTCATGAGGTCAGGTCACTTTTATTTTGGGCAGGTCATGATTATTTTGGTCAGGTCAGGGTTATTTATTACTTACAGGTTCTTACTAACGCATTTATATTTTTTTATTGTATCTGTCCCTGTACACTAGGTAAAAAAAACTACCGTTACAATTCCTGCGCGAAACAAAATGACACTACAAACAAAGTGCTTCAAAAAGGCCCCTGAGGCATTCCTGGCATTGGTAGCCCTGCGCGTGTATGGGTTCGGCCACACGTGCTCGAAACAAGTGATCGGCACTCTGAAACGAGTCAGAGTTAATGCTGCCACACTAACACAATTTGAAACTTGATCGGAACTCTGTCTCATTTCTCCATGTTGAATACACATTGTGAGCGGTGTTGTAGCAGCTTAATATTGTGATCTACGTAATTAGTGCTCCCAACATTTCCTGATATCTTGCATAAAGAATGTGTATGTTATATGAACTGTGGAGCTATTCACATGTTTCGGAACAGGACTGGTATATTTTCCAATATGAATAAAGAATGACATAATGTGGCATTAGCCCAAAGTGAAGTAGCAATACAAATACAGATTCGAAATTGGGTTGAAAAATAATCCTATACCTTTACTATATCCACTAATTCTGCCAAACATATAATGCATTCCTATATGACAACTTATCCACTTCCATGGTTACTATAGTCCATGGTGTGTGGAACATTTAATATAACAACAGTTTAACTTATCTAGATATACTGACATTCTCCAGTCATATTGTAACAAAGTAATTCAAAAGTGTCAATGAATTAGGTAATTTAGGTCTACCAAGTTAAATACGAATTGTCTCGCATTCAGGCCTATCAACCCTCGCGAGACAACGGGAATGTTATTTTACCGAGTGTGTACGCTTGTGTGTATGTGTGTGTATACGTTGACGGTACATGTATGGTGAACCTAGACACACTCGATACACAACGACCCCATAAATTATTGCTGAAACAAACAAACACACACACACACACAAAGTTAGATTTTTATATATATTTTTCCACACGACCCCTAAAAGTTTAGTGTCTTCTCTTTATTTATTTAAGTATTATTTGTTTGTTTATTCGTATATATTTATTTATTTATTTTTGTCACTTCGTTTTTATGTTTTCAGGAGATATATAGATATTTTCTTTTTATTGTAGTTATTCTTTTGTTTACTTGGAAGGGAGTGGATCGTTTCTATAGATTCGGATTTTTCCTTTTCGAATTTTTTTCTTTTTTTTCGATTTATTTTTTTCTATTTATTTTTTACGTATTTTTGTCTTTCATATTTTTTCCCCCCGGAGATTTACATTGTGTCTCACTTTTTGTGTTATAAGTTTTCCCACAGTGTTTCAGGAGAGAGATTCTGGTTTTAGGGGGGTTTATTATTGTTTTTCTTTTGTTTTTGTTTTTCTCATCATTTCATTTTAAAAGTACATAGGAAGTAATGATGTTAGGTATTATTATTTTTTAGTATTATAGTAATAAAACAACAATAATGATAATAATAATAATAATAATAATAATAATAATAATAATAATAATAATACAATATATAGATCGATATGTACATTAATGTGGATCTTTATCATTAACTTAGAAAAATATTATAAGCCATATATATCTTGCCAGCACTTGGAGGTGTTTACAGGTAACAACAATTCTCACATTTCACGCGCTGTGTTGTAAATTCAGACTGTGTTTTTGCAAGTGAAATTTGCCTCTCCGTCGCGACCACCTGTTTTACTGCAACATTTTGGACTACTGTAATGTTAGAACGGTGAAACTCGCACTTACACAACCTGTATTATTCTTTCTGTTATTACCGCCACAATGCAACCCTGAAACACTGGATTATTAAAATTACTTCTACTCATGAATCACGTTATTTAAGGGTTTATTTCGAGGTGATTTGATTTTTGTTTTTATTTTGTGGTTTATTAAGTTGATTAAAATTACGTTGGTGTTATAGTGGTTTAGTTTGTGTGTTATTATTAGGTGTGTTTTAGTGAGTTAGTGGATGTATAGATGGAAATTGTGAGAGTTGATGATGATGATGATGATGATGATGATGATGATGGTGAATTTGGGGAATAGTGATAATAATGATAATTTATGTTATGATGAAGAAAATAGAGATGATAATAATAATAATAAAGATGATGATGAGCAATAGGGATAATGATGATATTTAAGGAAGGTGATAATTGATGATGATAGTTATTGTGATAGGTAAAGAACAGTTCCATCTCTCTCTCTAGTTTGACTTGTGAGGAGATGTAAATGAAGTGTTGGATGAGTCAGGCAGGTAGACGCTTCCATCCTCGCACTATGTCTAGGTAGGTTCCCACCTCCCTCTCGTGTCAGTGTGTTGTGAATTTTTAATATGCTTTTTACAGCACTCCGGAAATTTTCTACGAGTAAGTCAACATTTTCTTTTTTGACATATGCTGCGTATTTTTTTTTTTTTTAATGAAATGCATTTTTTTTATTAGATCAGGATATTTGTCATTAAAATCAATTAATTTTCTTTCCAAATCAATGTTTTTTTAATGGTATTTTTCAAGTAGTATTTTTTTTTTACAAGGAAATACCTTTTTATCTTATGTCAAACTAAAGTAATATTTTTTTTCAGTAAATAATTTTTTTGCAATAAATAAATGATATTTTACAAAAGTTTTTCCTTCAAACGATTATTTATAGTTATTTAATTATCCTCATGGTATTTTAAACGTCATTTACTGTAACCTATTATCAGTTTAAATTACCCATGGGTGTGTCCTGTTGCCAGTGTTCCATTTCTCAACCATTGTTTACAGAGAGTGTCCCTAACCGTGTTGTCATTAACCGCCTCTACACAATAATACCCATGGCGTCAGCAACAAGTCCATATGTACGGGTTAATAATGGGATTAATTATTAGGGGTTAAATATTGAGCCTAAAACAATAACACGTCATTAATAACAGTGAGACTTGTGTTGCCAGCTGACAGGGTTTTGTTTTTTATTTTGTTTTATTGGGTTCGTTTAATTTGTTCTTTTTTTGCATATTTGTATTATTAATATTTTGGTGTTAGTGGTTAGGATAGTGGCGACTGTAGTGGTGGTAGTGAAGATGGTAGCTGTAGTGGTGGTAGACGATCCTTGATGGACTGAGGGTGGTGGTGGTGGTGGTGGTAGTGAGGTGGTGGTGGTGGTGGTAGACGACCCGTGATGGACTGAGGGTGGTGGTGGTGGTGGTAGACGACCCGTGATGGACTGGGGTCGTGGACGCAGGTGACACTCCATCCATCTCGTCTTGACAACTTCTCAAACTTCACTTCCACTTGATGTGTGAGGTGAAGGGAAGGGGGGTGGGTGAGGTGAGGGGGCGGAGGTGAGGTGAAACTGCCTGAGGGAGAGAGTCTTCCTTGTGTGTGTGTGTGATGGTTCGTATCAAGGAGTGTTAGTAACAGGATAAGTGAGGTTACCCTGAACTATATCCTGAGTGTGTTAAACCTCGCTTGGATTATGCGGTTCAGTTTTGGTCACCGTACTACTGAGTGGATATCGATTCCCTGGAAAATATTCAGAGGAGGATGACAAGGCTAATCCCGGCCATTAGTAACCTTGATTATAGACACAGATTATAGAACAAAAATTTGCATTCCCTTGAGAGACGTAGAATGAGGGATTAAATAATGTTACTTACACTATCAAACCAGGACCGAACAATGGTTTAAAACGAACCAAAAAAATATGTAAACGATTTTCACTTGGTTGTCAATCCACTGGACCACGATGGGACTGAGTGCTTCCCATTTTTTGTGTATAAAAATTTAGATTAGGCGTAAAATAGGTTAATATTGGTTTGGAAATAGAGTTGTGGATGAATGGAACAAGTTACCAAACATCATCATTAACTCGAATTCGCTGGGAAGTTTCAAGTGTAGGTTGGACGAGTGATAAAGGTTGGGTGTAAACGTAGCTGTCTAGTACGGACCAGTAAGCCGTCTGCAGTTTCCTCTTCATCTTCTTGTGTTTTAACTGTCTGTCTATCTCCCTGTCTTTCTCTCTATCTCTGTTTTTACCTGTCTGTTTGTCTTTTCCTTGTGTGAGAGAGAGAGAGAGAGAGAGAGAGAGAGAGAGAGCTGCATTAAGTCCAATATTATTAATGTCAGTTATCATAGCAACTTTTAATAAGTGTCAAAGTAAACACTGTATCAATGAGAGAGAGAGAGAAACAGATTTTAATTAATGCTTTTCATTCACTCTCAGTATCGCTTCCATTCGGGTTCTTATCAAGATCATTATCATATTTGTTAGAGCTGACACACACCTTCTGGTTGTGTGTGTGTGTGTGTGTGTGTGTGTGTGTGTGTGTGTGTGTTTTTAGTTAGTTTAAATAAGTTATCACGGCACCTTTGACAAGTTTAAAATAAAAGATTGTCAGAGATAGAGAGAAAAGAAAGTGTGAGAGAAAGAAAAAAGTGAAGAGAGAGAGAGAAGAAAGTGATAGAGAGAGTTACATTTTAATACATGATTATCAAATTTACATTCATGTTTTGCCCCCCCTCACCCCCCTCCTCCTTATCACTTACATACTGGCTCTTATCAAGATCGTTATCATAATAGTTAAATGGACACACACACACACACACACACTCCCTCAGTGTCCCCCTCCCACCTCCCTCCCCCCCTCATCCCTCTCCTCTCACTCTCTCCTCCTCCGAGAACATGGCGTGTGGGCAAGGAACCTGACGGACATATTTGTCTTTTTAGGTTTTCTTTCACAGTTCTCTTTAGTTAGTTAAGAAAATGGGAAGAGAGAGAAAACAACTGAATAACGAAAAGTCAACGAAGGAAGGAAGGAACGTTACCAACACCTCGGCACAGGTGTCACTCACAGAGTGCCGGGTCGTTAATTAATCAACCCACTAAGCCCAGCCCTACTATCCCCCCGCCCTACTATCCCCCGCCTATCCGCACGCTACTATCCCCCGCCCTATCCCCCGCCTATCCGCCCTACTATCCCCCCACCTATCCCTACTACTATCCCCGCCCTATCCCCGCCCTACTATCCCCGCCCTACTATCCCCACGCCCTACTATCCCCGCCCTACTATCCCCCGCCCTACTATCCCCGCCCTACTATCCCCGCCCTAAACCATGACACCACAGATGCTCAGATCAATTGCCAGGTAGAAACTCGCCGTAAAACAACGATATATTATTATTTTTATTTATGGCGAATATCAATGTAAATAATACTAGAAAAAATTGCGTATTGTAGTTATGTATTTCACCGTTTGAGTCCGAATCACACATTCTGTTGAAACATATCAGCGTGTGTGTGTGTGTGTGTGTGTGTGTGTGTGTGTGTGTGTGTGTGTGTGTGTGTGTGTGTGTGTGTGTGTGTGTGTGTGTGTGTGTTGTGTGTGTGTGTGTGTGTGTGTGTGTGTGTGTGTGTGTGTTGAAGAGGAAGAGGTCGTCAGATGTTGATTTGTCTTGAGTCCGGCTCGCGGGTTAAACCAAGTACATGCTCAGGGCGGATTTCATTGGTGCCATTGGCTAAGACTGGTGAAGATGGCCATGTCTGCTATTGGTTCCTGGTGTCTTGAGTATTGAGGGTGGGTGGAAATCATTGGTTGGCTGGTTGGTTGGTAGGAATTTATTCTGAGCTGTGATTGGTTGGGTTGGAGGGGAGGGGGGTCTTGGTGTATTCTATGATTGGTTGGATGGTACTACTTTCCGAATGGTCTCTTAGTCTGAGGGTCTTAACACACGTCATTGAGAGAGAGAGAGAGAGAGAGAGAGAGAGAGAGAGAGAGATTGATTTCCCCTCCGTCACATCAAAGTCTTCGCTTCGTTTAATCAACCTTCTTAGCCAAGTTCCCTCCTATGACGCCCCTCCAGCCCTCCACACTGGCCACCTTACCCTCTACACTGGCCACCTTACCCTCCACACCGGCCACCACCCTACACCACACCTTACCCCACACTGGCCACTGCCCCACACTGGCCACCTTACCCCACACTGGCCACCTTACCTCTACACTGGCCACCTTACCCTCTACACTGGCCACCTTACCCTCCACAATGGCCACCTTGCCTCTACACCAGCCACCCACCCCCCCAATGGCCACCTTACCCTCCACAATGGCCACCTTATCCTCCACAATGGCCACCTTATCCTCCACAATGGAAACCTTATCCTCCACACTGACATTGACCTCTGATCCCGTGCCCCCCAAAAATCAGTTGAGACCTTCCACTCCCTAAGGGCAACGTACCTGTGTCATGTCATGCCCTTAGGTCCAGGGAGGCAATAACAGCATACATTAATTACACCATACACCATCATACACCACCATACAACAATAACGACAGCACACATCGTCTAAAAATATACAATATACAATAGCATACATCAACATGCAACACCTGGCAACAATATACACCAGCAAAATCATATTTCATCATCATACAACAACAGGGACACCATACAACGGTGCATCATACAACGACATGCAACATTATACATCACCATATAGCAACACCTTATATCTTCATTCTATATCATACATAATTATTAAACATTGTCGTATACCTTCATCATCCATCATCATACACCCTCATCATCCATCACCATACACCCTCACTATGCATCATCATACACCCTCATCATCCATCACCAAACACCCTCACCATGCATCATCATACACCCTCACCATCCATCACCATACACCCTCATCATCCATCACCAAACACCCTCACCATGCATCATCATACACCCTCACCATCCATCACCATACACCCTCATCATCCATCACCTTACACCCTCACCATCCATCACCATACACCCTCACCATGCATCATCATACACCCTATCATCCATCACCATACACCCTCACCATCATCATACACCCTATCATCCATCACCATACACCCTCACCATCCATCACCATACACCCTCACCATACAGACACACACACACACACCATCAGAGCCTCAGGTAACTACCACGCTCTCTCTCACTCAACTGACAAAAGTGCCGTAAGTGGGGAACGTTGTTACTTATAAATTAGGGCAACGCTTCAATTAATCAGAAATTAGAATGGCGACGAAGATAGAGAGAGAAAGATAGAGAGAGAGAATGTCAGGTGAGAGACAGAAGCAATTAAGAGGCAGGTAAAAAAAAAACCAGGTAATGAAGGGGTCCACACAATGTTGTATTGGTCGGAACTGTCAGGGGCTTGGTGGAAGGTTTTTTGCATTTTTTTGTATTTAAATGAGTTTCTGGCCCCTTGCAAGCGCACACACATACACACATATACACACGGACGTACACACACACACCACACTTACAGACACACACACACACACACACACACACACACTGACACACACACACACACACACACACACACATACACACACACACTTACGACACACACACACACACACATACACACACACACAGTGCCGTGGTCGGTAATAGATAGGTTGTTTTTTATCATTGGTATTCTCGACGTTCAACAGAGTGAATAAAAGTGAATTAGTGAATAAGAGGGAGGATAAAAAGGGATAAAAGAGACATAGGCAACTCTCAATAAATAATGGAACTTAACAAAAATATATATATATATCTTCTTGAGTGCATGACGTCACTATCCCGATCTTAGCGAGTCTGGTGAGTGTATGTTAATGGTGTCCTCCTTATCCTCCTCCTCTTTCCATTTCCTCTTCCTCTTCCTCTTTTTCTTCTTCCTCATCCTCCTTCTCCTCATCCTTCCTTTCCTACTTCTCATCTTACTTTTCCCCCCTTCCTCATCCTCTTCCTTTTTTTCCCACTTCCTCCTTCTCTTCCTTTTTCCAACTTCCTTCCCTCCTTTCTTTCCTTTTCCACATCCTTCTCTCCCCCTTCCTCCATTTTTTCGTCTTCTTCCCCCAACTCTTTCTCTCTTCCTTGTCTTCCTCTCTTACTTATCCTCCTTCTCTTCCTTTTTTTCCTTCTCTATCGTTTTCTCCTCCTCCTCCTCCTCTTCTTTCACCTCTTCCTTCTCTTCTTCCACCTCTTCCTCCTCTTCTTCCTCCTCCTCCTCTTCCTCCTCTCTGTAAATGCTGTCACATCTTGATCCTACTGAGAGTGGAGAATAAATATTGATGCTTTATCGCCGCCTACTCCTCTTCCTCATTTCCTTCTTCTTTCTCCCCCCTCCTCTTTCCTCCTCCTCCTTTCTTTCTTCTTTTACTTCCTCCTCTGTTCTCTCCTCCTATTCGTTTTCTTCTCCTCCTCCTCCTCCTCCTCCTCCTCCTCCTCGCAGCTACTGTCACGACCTGATCTTGGCAAGGATGGAGACTCAATATTGATGCTGCTTCATCAATTTGTCTCTCCCCCTCCTCCCCTCTCTCCCCCTCCTCTTCCTCTTCTCTCTCCCTCCTCTTCCTCCCCCTCTTGCCTTACTCCTTGTTTCCCTCATCTTGTTTCTCCTTCCCCTGCCTCACTTCCTCTTTTACAACCCCCCTTTCTCCTCCCATCATCCCCTGTTCCCTCTCCGCTTCCCCTCCCCATTCTTCCTCCCTCTCCTCTTTCCCATTTCTCTTCCCTCTCCTCGCCCCTTCCCACCATTCTACCTATCTCCTATTTCCCACCTCCCTCCCTCTCTTCCTTCCCATTTCCCCTTCCTCACACCTTCACCCTCCCACCACCATCCCCCTCAACCAACCCCTCCATCTCCTTCGCTCTCACCACCACCACCCCACCTCCTCTTCATCGCCCCTCCTCCTTCCCCCTCGCTCCCTCCTCCTCACCCCTCCTCCCCCATCACCCCTCCCCCCCCCTCACCCCCCATCACCCTCCTCCCCCCATCACCCCCTCCTCCTCCCCATCACCCCCTCCCCCATCACCCCTCCCCCCATCACCCCTCCCCCATCCCCCCCATCACCCCTCTTCCCCTCCATCGCCCCTCCAGGACAATAAGTGAGTGGGAAGACGACAATTGTTGTAAAAACTTCCCCGGTGTGGGGTCTCCTCGTGGGGTGTGGGGAGGAAAGCTTCCTGGTGAGGGGTGAGAGAAGTGAGGGTGAGGTAAGGGCTTCCTGGTGAGTGTGTTCTGGACGGCCATATTTCATTTCCAGATTTACATTTAACTTTTTCAATTTCTCCGCCAGCCGCTAAGAGGAGGAGGAGAGAGGGAGGAGAGAAGAGGAGAAGAGGAGGTAGGGAGGAGGTTGTGGTAGAGAGAGAGAAGAAAGGAAGGAAGGGAGGGGAGGCAGAGGAGTGAGGAGGAGGAGGGGGGGAGAGGAGGAGGAGTGGTAGGGGAGGGAGGGAGGGGGAGGGAGGGGGAGTGAGGAGGAGGGGGAGGGAGGGGGGGGGGGGGAGGGAGGAGGGAGGGGGGAGGGAGGAGGGAGGGAGGAGGGGGGGAGGGGAGGGAGGAGTGGAGGGGAGGAGGAGGAGGAGGAGAGGAGGGGGAGGGAGGAGGTGAGGAGGGAGGAGGGAGGAGAGGTAGGAGGAGAGGAAGGGAGTAGGGAGGGGAAGGTAAAACAGAAGAACTTGAGGGAGGAGGAAGGTAGGGAGAAGTGAAAAAAGAGGGAGGAGGGGAAGAAGTAGAATAAAAGGCGGAGGGAACGAAGAAGAGGAGGAGGAGGAGGAGCAGAAGCTTGAGGAAGTAAATACGAGGTTTCACCATTAGCGAGGGAGGGAGGGAGGGAGGGATGATAGAGGGATTAAGGAAGGGTAAAGGAAGGAAGAGAAGAAGGGTGGAAGGAGGGATGGAGAGAAGGAGAGAAGAAAGGTAGAGGGAGGGAAAGGGAATTAAGGTCACGAATATTTCTTGTTTACAGAGCTGGCGAGCATCGTAGTAGGGAGCGAGGTGTGGAATTGTACCGTCAGTTTATTTACAATTGTACCAAATATTTACAGCTATACCAAGACTTAGGCTCATTTACCTCCCTAACAAGAACGACATTTTCATATACACCTGTGAAGAACAAGGAGGAGGTGGAGGGAGAGATGGAGGGCTGTGGGGGGTGTGGGTGGTGTCGATGGTCTGTAGGGGAGAGAGAGAGTTAGTTCACAGTTTACAGTCATGCACCTCCTCAACTTGCGAACTTCACCTCATCCATCCAGTTAGTTATTGAGGGAGAATTGTCGTGGGTGTTTTCTTGTCTCGTGGGATACTGTTGGGCATCTCTCGTCCTCCTGTTGTCTCGTGGGGTACTGTTGGGCATCTCTCGTCCTCCTGTTGTCTCGTGGGATACTGTTGGGCATCTCTCGTCCTCCTGTTGTCTCGTGGGATACTGTTGGGCATCTCTCGTCCTCCTGTTGTCTCGTGGGATACTGTTGGGCATCTCTCGTCCTCCTGTTGTCTCGTGGGATACTGTTGGGTATCTCTCGTCCTCCTGTTGTCTCGTGGGATACTGTTGGCATCTTCGTCCTCCTGTTGTCTCGTGGGATACTGTTGGGCATCTTCGTCCTCCTGTTGTCTCGTGGGATACTGTTGGGCATCTCTCGCACGCCTCTTTGCGTGAACCATTAAGTGGTCAGCTGTACATAATCGCACTTATTACTTTACAAAACCTACGATATGTTTATAAGTAATAATGGACCCAATAAGTCACAATTTGAATAGGTGTACTTTACGAATCCGAGAAAGTTTTGTAAGTATTAATGGCGTGTATAAGTACTCTCTCATAAAGTAAGGTTGATGGGAAAGAAATATAATAAAAAAAGTAAATATATATTGAAAGTTACCAAAGTATAATATGTATCAACTCCTGGTGTAAAAGTTTGTAATAAAAGTTTGTGAGATATTCCCTTTAAGTATTGTGTAGTGAGAGATATTGTCTTTCAATATTATATACGGAAAGTTACATAAAGTGATGTGTGTGTGTGTGTGTGTGTGTGTGTGTGTGTGTGTGTGTGTGTGTGTGTGTGTGTGATGGTATTGTTACTGAATATTGGAAACAACTCTTTCTGTGATAGTGAGGTGAAAGTTCAGAGTTCAGGAAAGACGAGGAGGAGGGAGGGAGGGAGGGGAGGAGGAGGGGGAGGAGGAGGAGGAGGGGAGGAGGAGGAGGAGGAGGAGGAGGAGGAGGAGGAGGAGGAGGGGGGAGGAGGAGGAGGAGGGAGGAGGAGGGGAGGAGGGAGGAGGAGGAGGAGGAGGAGGAGGAGGAGGAGGAGGAGGAGGAGGAGGAGGAGGAGGGAATGTTGGTGGAGGAGGTGAGGAATGTTTTGGAGGAGGAAGAATGAAAGTAGACGTGGAGAGAAGGAAGAGAGAAAAGTTATTGACGAAAGAAGGAAGAGGAGGACTTTACGCAGCCATATTTATCACTTCCTATGTTTATTTTTCTTTTATCTGTCTCTCTCTCTCTCACCAATCTTTTTTTCCTCTCTCTCCTGCTCTCCGTCCTCACATACAGTCTCCCTCCTCCTCCTCCTCTCCTTTCTGATTCTCTCAAACACCCATCTCTCCCTCTCATCTCCCATCCTGTCTCTTTCCTCTCTCTTTCCATTTCCACACACACACACACACACACACACACACACACACACACACACACATTCCTCCTTATTCCTCCCTTCTCCATCTCACATACCCTCCCTCCCTCTCTCTATACCTCTCCTCCCACCCTCCTTCCCTTTCTCCTCCTTCCTTCTCCCTCCTTCCCTTTCCCTTCCTCTCTCCACACCCTCCCTCTCCTTCTTACTCCTCCCACCCTCCCTCCTCCCTTTCTCCGTCCCTCTCTCCACACCCTCCCTCTCTCCCCTCTTTACTCTCTTCCTCTCCCCTTCCTCCCCATTACCGTGACGGGTCCTGTCATACCACACCCTGGGGGAGGTTTGGGTGTGTGTGGTCGGTTCTCTACTGCCCTCTAAACCACCACCATACACCCTGGGGCTCACCTGTCGATACACATACACACCCTGGGGAGGAGGGGAGAGGTCATTATAGGGTGTGAAGGGCCTCTACTCTGCCAACACTCACTCCCCTTCACCCTGGGGCTACAAGAGTGGATCCATTGTCACCCTGATCACATGTTAGGGTGAGGCTTTACGGCTGTGTGGTGTGTGTGTGTGAGTGTGTGCAGGGTGGGGTTATGTGGGTGGGGAGGGTGGGGGGGTGGGGGAGGGGTTGTGTGTGTTGTGTGTGTGTGTGTGTGTGTGTGTGTGTGTGTGTGTGTGTGTGTGTGTGTGTGTGTGTGTGTGTGTGTGTCATTGTTTAATATCCTGGATGTCTTGCCTTTATTTTTTTTTCATACTGTCGGCTTTTTTCTATCCACACACCACCCACACCTCCTAAACCCACAACACCACCCACCTCCTAAACCCACAACACCACCCACACCTCCTAAACCCACAACACCACCCACACCTAAACCCACAACACCACCCACACCTCCTAAACCCACAACACCACCCACACCTCCTAAAACCCACAACACCACCCACACCTCCTAAACCCACAACACCACCACACCTCCTAAACCCAACACCACCCACACCTCCTAAACCCACAACACACCCACACCTCCTAAACCCACAACACCACCACACCTCCTAAACCAACACCACCCACACCTCCTAAAACCACTCAGTCGTAAAGCCTAGACTGTGAGCCGTCCCCAGCTGGTTATTGAGAGAGACGACGACGCCCTGGTAAACCATATATAACAACTTCCACCCATTACCAAGTACTATTTTTATGGTCCCCTTGTATTGTGTAGTGATGGTGTCCAGTGGTGTATAGTGGTGATGTATAGTGGCGGTGTATAGTGTTGTACCACGGTAGAATTATACTGTATGTGTATATTAACCCCAAAGGTGTAATATATAATATCCAATAAGGTCATACGTGTTGTCCTATAATTATATCAGCATTGATGCTTCACATGTAAGGGCGTCTGTGATTGGTCAATGACATCTCGGTGTTGCCAAATGTAAACATGGATGTCACGTTCAGGAGACGAAGAAAAGGCAATTAAGTGTTGACTAGACCTATTCCTTAATATTGTTCACTTATTATACAAATAATTAAAGGAATAATTGTACGTCTTAACCAGGTCAAGTTAGGGCGGTAGGCTTATCTCAGAAATTACTCCATATGTTTATCCACCATTTGGCCTTATTTATAATTAGTTTAGGCCTATCTGTCTCTTACCTGTGTTCACCTGTCACTTGGTATTATATCCATTAAATTATCATACGTCTTTAAGGTTAATTAAAATAGGCTCATTTATAGTTACCTGTGCGAACCTATGTCATTAAGGTTAATTAGGATACCAACCTTGTGGCAATATAACTAAATAGATTAGGAGAGGCTTACCTTTCCTTACCTGTGTTTACCTGTTACACGTATACAAGTTAATTAATAGTCTCTCGTCTTTCAGCGTGCGGGCTACAACAGTCTCGATTTAAGTACACTATTATACTTAACTAAACGATACTTTATTTCTCTTACACTTTAAAACTACAACAAACACTTAAAACTATATCCAACCTTTTCCGCCACACTTAAAATGTACTCTTAACACATAAACCAACACATATTAAACCTACAACCTTACACCTTAATCTACACCTACACTTAAAAATTACACTTGATACTTAAACCTTTCACTAATACTTAAAAAAAATCTATATTGACATTTAAATCAACATCTACACTTATAAAATTACATGGAGGGAGAGAAAGAGAATAGATATGTAGAGAATGCATAAGAGAAGAAGAGAGAAATGTGAAGTGAGGCGAAACCGTAGAAGGAAAAATAAGAGGAGGAGGAGGAGGAGGAAAAGAATCAGGAGGAGAAGAAAGATAAAGAGAAGCAGGATGGGGAAGAATAATAGGAGGAAGAGGAATAGGGAGGAGGAAGAGGAGTAAACGAGAGAGAGAGAGAGAGAGAGAGAGAGAGAGAGAGAGAGTCACGTGAAAATTGATTCCTTGAAGACGGTTGAGATTAAAGAGGCAGGTTGGGACCCTGGGATTTAATATCACAGGGCAAGGGGAGGGAGAAAGGGAGGGAGGGGGGGGGAGAGAGGGCAGGAGGGGAGAGAGAGAGAGAGAGGAGGGCGGAAGGCGAGCCAGCAACAGGTGGAAGGTCAGGGGAGGATGGAGGAAGGGGTGTGGAGGAGGAGGTGATGGGGAGGATGTTAGAAGAGGAGAGCAAGGAGGAGGAGAAGGAGGAACTAGAAGAGAGATGGTACAGATAGTTGGTGAGGGAAGGAAGGAGGAGGCAGGGTGGTGAGGGAAGGAGGGAGGCAGGGTGTGGTGAGGGGAAGGAGGGGAGGCAGGGTGTGGTGAGGGAAGGAAGGAGGAGGCAGGGTGTGGTGGAGGGGGAGGGAGGCAGGGGTGGTGGGGGAAGGAGGGAGGCAGGTGGGTGAGGGAAGGAGGGACAGGGTGTGGTGAGGGAAGGAGGGAGGCAGGGTGTGGAGGGAAGGAGGGAGGCAGGTGTGGTGTGGGAAGGAGGGAGGGGGTGGTGAGGGAAGGAGGAGGCAGGGGTGTGGTGTGAGGGAAGGAGGGAGGCAGGGTGTGGTGGAGGGAAGGAGGGAGGCAGGTGGTGAGGGAAGGAAGGAGGGAGGCAGGGTGTGGTGAGGGAAGGAAGGAGGGGAGGCAGGGTGTGGTGAGGGGAAGGATTGATTTTGAATTTTACCGCAGACAGCAGCTAGTTTATTGTGCACCCCATATTCATCTTTTGAGCGGTAGCGCAAAAGGATAACAGAACAGAGGTCACAGAAGGTTTATAACAGACCCCAATGGACAGGATATGGGCATTGAATATTACAGAGTATTTCCTGTACATATACGTGGGAGTTGACTTCTGTATATAAAGTTATAGTCCCTTCAGTGTGCTTGGACCTGTCCCAAAAAGGTTCTATTTTTCTCACAGTCCAGGACGTAGTGTTGGAGTGTGTGGCCATATGTCTGGGCCATACAATTTACATTTAGTTTTTGTTCACATCTGCTTGAGGGACATACTGCCAGAGGTACGTGTGTGGAGAGGGAAGGGCCAGGTGTGGTGAGGAGAGAGGAAGGCAGGCAGGCAGAGTGTGGTGAGGGGAAGGAGAAGGAGACAGATGTGGTGGTGGGAGGAAGGAAGGCCGGTGTGGTGAGGGGAAGGAGAAGGGAGGCAGGATGTGGTGAGGGGAGGGAAGGCAGGCAGGTAGAGGTGGTGGGAGGGAAGGAGGGAGACAGGATGTGGTGGAGTTATAGTGAGGGGGAGGAGAGGCAGGGTCTGGGAGGAGAGGGAAGGCAGGCAGGTAGGCAGGAGGGGAGGTGGTAGATGGATGGCAGGCAGGCAGGCAGGCAGGCTTGGAAAGGAGAGAGGCAGGGGTGGGGTGAAGGAAGGTGTGACAAATGATAAGAGAGAGAGAGAGAGGGGGGGGGAGGGGGCAGGGTGGTGGGAGTGGTGAGGGAGAGACAAAGGTAGGGTGTGTGAGGGAGGGTGGAGGTAGGAGCAAAGAAGAAGAACAACAACAAGAGTTAGATGGACAAGTTTACCAACATAAATATTGGTCCAAAGAAGAAAATAACGTAAGAAATAAAAAAGTTAAAGGGAGAAAGAAAAGAGAAGGAGTAAAAGAGAGAAACTTGGACGAAAATAAAACGAAAAATAGAAGAAAATTGAAGAATAAGAATAACATTGGAAGACGAAGTATATGAAAATAAATAAGATCACTGAAATACAACGAAGAGACATAGGTAAAAACAAGGCAAAAATGATAGAAAATTGACAATACATGAATAACTTGGTAACAAAATGATAAATAGAAAAATAAAAAATCAGACGAAGAAAGGAAATAGAAGAGGAGAATAATAAACTCGCTTGGAAGGAGAAATGGTGTTAAAAGGGACTTATTGGGGCTACATATCAGGTGTTGATCTTGGCTCGAGTCCTCGCCTTCCGGAGCTAAGAGAGGGGAGGGTTTTGGGGGGGGAGGGGTGTTGGGAGGTGGTGGGGACGGTGAGGAGTTGGTGGAGGGGGGTGGGGTGTCCTCTGAGGGGTTCTTGCGTGTCGAAGTCTTTTCCATTTGCATGTAAATGTCGGTCTTAACACCCGCGTTTTGCCGTCATCACCAGACATTTTCATTTGGGATTCATTTGTATCGGTGTTTCTGTTGTGTCGAGACGCTTTTGTACCTCCACGGTAATGACCTGCTGCAGGGGTTCGGGTCCTCAGAGATTCGTTCCTTGGTATGTTTGTTTGTTTTGTGTGTGTGTGTGTGTGTGTGTGTGTGTGTGTGTTCACCTTGGCATCTAGTTAAGGTAGCCTCGACAAGGTTATGAGACGCTATAGATCGCCATGTTTGTATTGGAAGTTCTATGACTCAGTTAGATTAATTTTTGTATCATATTAACTGAATAATTTATCGTACGAAACCATTAAGAACCCGTGTTATATATCGTAGTGTAAGTGAACCACCTGTCTGAACCTACGAGCTTTATATGATCCCTTTATATGACGTAAGTTTAAATAAGGTGATTAGATGCTACAACACGTCTCCCGTTAAGTGTGAAAAAAATAATATATGAACCTTGGAGAATCTTATTTTATGTCACGGCCTAAATAAACCACTTAAGTATTTTCTTTCCTCCCGCTCCAGTTAGTAAAGGAAAACTTATACTGTAGAGCCTTTGTGTCACAGCTTAAATGAGCCAATTAAAGGAAAAATTTAACTTACGATCTTTTGTGTCTTAGCTGAAATTCGCCGGGTGGAACGAAGAGTTTAACTTACGCTCCCTTGTTTCACAGTTTAAATGAACCAGTTAGGGGAAAAATTAACTTACGAACCTTTTATCATGTAGCTTAATGAACCTGTTAGGGGAAAATTTAACTTGCGAACTGTTAAGAATCTGACCTAAAATTCGTATCGCGAGGGAGGGTCGTGATGTTAGCTGGAGGTGACAGTGTGTGTGAGATCTGAAGGATATGGCCATCATGGAGGATCCTAGTGTCCTTCTGGCCATCATGGAGGATCCTAGTGTCCTTCTGGCCATCATGGAGGGTCCTAGTGTCCTTTCTGGCCATCATGGAGGGTCCTAGTCCTTCTACATCATGGAGGGTCCTAGTGTCCTTCTGGCCATCATGGAGGGTCCTAGTGTCCTTATGGCCATCATGGAGGGTCTTAGTGTCCTTCTGGCCATCATGGAGGGTCCTAGTGTCCTTCTGGCCATCATGGAGGGTCCTAGTGTCCTTCTGGCCATCATGGAGGGTCCTAGTGTCCTTCTGGCCATCATGGAGGGTCCTAGTGTCCTTCTGGCCATCATGGAGGGTCCTAGTGTCCTTATGGCCATCATGGAGGGTACTAGTGTCCTTATGGCCATCATGGAGGGTCCTAGTGTCCATCTGGCCATCATGGAGGTCCTAGTGTCCTTCTGGCCATCATGGAGGGTCCTAGTCCTTATGGCCATCATGGAGGATCCTAGTGTCCTTATGGCCATCATGGAGGATCCTAGTGTCCTTCTGTCCATCATGGAACGTCATAATATCCTTCTGTCAATTCCTTATCTTGTTGTTTTTTTGTATTATGGTCGTCTGGTTGTCCCTGTGTCGGTTCATCTGTCTGTCCATTCCTCCCGTCTTTCACATTAATTTCCTTTCCTCTCTTTCAAGTCCTTTTCCAATCTCTTGAAGTCCTCATCTTCCTCTTCCATCTCCTCCTTCTTCCGTCCCCTTTCAGAGCTGATTTTACATACTGATTTTACACTCTCTCCCTCTTTACTCCTCTATTTCTTTTAATTCCTTTACTTCTCCCTTCTTTTCTCCTCCCATCTACCTCCTTTATCTCCTCTTCTTTCTTCTCCCTCCCGTCCTCCTCCACCTCCCAACACCTCCTCCTTCCTTTCCTCCTTCCTCATCCCCTCCTCCTCTTCCCTGTATCTCCTTTCTATCTCATTTCCTCTCTTCACCTTTCCCAACTCTTCGTCTTTTCCCTCCCCTGCCTTCCCTCCTGCCTTCCTTCCTTCCTGAAAAGAAGATGGAATTGAAATTTTTGAGTAAATCAAATCCTCAGAAATTAAGACGCAAAATACTCGACAAAAACCCACTAAGAAATTCATAAACAAACCAAAAATACGCGAGAAATTCATCGACAAAATGAAGGAAAGCAGACAAGGAGGAGTGCAATAAAACAAGATAGTGACAATAGATACCGTGAAAGAGCCTCTGATCCCTTATATAGATGTGTAATAAATGTGAAGGAAGCCAGAAGACGCCAGTAAAGGGAATCTGATCTCATACTACAATAATATAAAGTATAAGGAGAGGAAGAGGAAGTGTATATAAGTAATATGAAGGAGAATCGGATCCTATAAATGTTTTTTTTTTGTATTATTATGAAAAAAAAAGTCGAAATAAAAGTTGACGATAAATAAAATAATCAAGGTTTACCGATATTATGTGATATAAAGTAGTGGAAATTATTAGAGTGAAAAATAGGCAATTAATGGTTAGGTATAGAATGTGATCCCTTGTAAATCGTGTGTAATGGAGGTTCACAGGCAGAATTAAAACAGTAATGAATTATGTTGGCAGTGAATCCAACCCTGTGTGTGTGTGTGTGTGTATGTTTGTCTGTCTGTGTCTGTCTGTCTGTCTGTGTCTGTCTGTCTGTCTGTCCGTCTGTCCCTCCAAAGTATAGCCGTGAGAAAGAGCGTAGAAAGGTGGAAAGTTAGTTAATTAAGGCATAGAGTGGTGTGAGACAGGTAAAATAAAAAGAAGAAGTACAAGAAACTCTCACACACTCTCACACACTCTCACACACTTCCACACACACACTCACACCCTGGGGAGATGTGTGGATCCCGAAGACAAGTTTTCATTAGAGGTGGATGTGTCTTGTAAGTGAGGTCTTGAGTGAGGGCATTTAAAGAGTTGTAAGGTGTGAAGATTTAAAGCTGTCTGGCAGATGAAGAGGGTCTTATTCTGGGTGTGTGGGGTGAGGGGAGGGTCTTATTCTGGGTGTGTGGGGTGAGGGAGGGTCTTATTCTGGCTGTGTGGGGTGAGGGAGGGTCTATTCTGGCTGTGTGGGGTGAGGGAGGGTCTATTCTGGGTGTGGGGTGAGGGGAGGGTCTTATTCTGGATGTGGGGTGGGGGTTTGGTGTGTGGGGTGGGGTCTGGGTGTGTGGGGTGAGGAGGGTCTATTCTGGGTGTGGGGTGAGGGGGGTCTTATTCTGTGTGGGGGTGAGGAGAGGGTCTTATTCTGGGTGTGTGGGGTGAGGAGGGTCTTATTCTGTGTGTGGGGTGAGGGAGGTCTTATTCTGGGTGTGTGGGGTGAGGGAGGGTCTTATTCTGGGTGTGAGTGAGGGGAGTGGTTTTATTCTGGGTGTGTGGGGTGAGGGAGGGTCTTATTCTGGGTGTGTGGGGTGAGGGGAGGTCTTATTCTGGGTGTGTGTGAGGAGAGGGTCTTATTCTGGTGTGGGATGAGGAGGGTCTTATCTGGCTGTGTGGGGTGAGGGGAGGTCTTATTCTGGGTGTGTGGGGTGAGGGAGGGTCTTATTCTGGGTGTGTGGGGGTGAGGAGAGGGTCTTATTCTGGGTGTGGGAGGAGGGGAGGGTCTTATTCGGGTGTGTGTGGGGTGAGGGAGGGTCTTATTCTGGGTGTGGGGTGAGGGAGGGTCTTGTTTGG
Organism: Homarus americanus; assembly: GCF_018991925.1. NCBI lineage: Eukaryota > Metazoa > Arthropoda > Malacostraca > Decapoda > Nephropidae > Homarus > Homarus americanus. The sequence goes on from NW_024723833.1 coordinate 4,406,386, forward strand.
GTGTGTGTGGGGTGGGGAGGGTCTTATTCTGTGTGTGGGGTGAGGGAGGGTCTTATTCTGGGTGTGTGGGGTGAGGAGGGTCTTATTCTGGGTGTGTGGGGTGAGGGAGTGGTCTGCTGGGTGTGTGGGGTGAGGAGTGGTCTTATTCTGGGTGTGTGGGGTGAGGGAGGGTCTTATTCTGGGTGTGTGGGGGTGAGGGAGTTTCATTCTGGCTGTGTGGGGTGAGGGATGGCTCTATTCTGTGTGTGTTGTTTGGGTGTGGGTGAGGGAGTCTTATTCTGGCTGTGGGGTGAGGGAGGTCTTATTCTGGGTGTGTGGGGTGAGGGGAGGGTCTTATTCCTGGGGTGTGTGGTATGAGGGAGGGTCTTATTCTGCTGTGTGGGGTGAGGGGAGGGTCTTATTCTGATGTGTGGTGTGAGGGAGGGTCTTATTCTGGGTGTGTGGTGAGGGTTTTATTCTGTGTGTTGGGGTGTGTGTGGTGAGGGGAGGTCTTATTTGGGTGTGTGGGTGTGTGTTTGTTGGTATCTTTCTTCCACTACTGTAATCAGCCATCTTCCTCCTCCACCTGTTACTGTAATCAGCCATCTTCCTCCTCCACCCGTTACTGTAATCAGCCATCTTCCTTCTCCACCGTTACTGTAATCAGCCATCTTCCTCCTCCACCCACTACTGTAATCAGCCATCTTCTCTCCACCACCCACTACTGTAATCAGCCATCTTCCTCCTCCACCCACTACTGTAATCAGCCATCTTCCTCCTCCACCACTACTGTAATCAGCATCTTCCTCCTCCACCCACTACTGTAATCAGCCATCTTCCTCCTCCACCCGTTACTGTAATCAGCCATCTTTCTCCCTCCACCCGTTACTGTAATCAGCCATCTTCCTCCTCCACCGTTACTTTAATCAGCCATCTTCCTCCTCCACCGTTACTGTAATCAGCCATCTTTCTTCTCCACCACTACTGTAATCAGCCATCTTCCTCCTCCACCCGTTACTGTAATCAGCCATCTTCCTCTCCACCGTTACTGTAATCAGCCATCTTACCCGTTACCGTAATCAGCCATCTTTCTTCTCCACCCAATTACTGTAATCAGCCATCTTCCCTCCTCCACCCGTTACTGTAATCAGCCATTTTCCTCCAATTCGCGTCAGTAATCAGCCATCTTCCTCCTCCACCCGTTACTGTAATCAGCCATCTTTTCTTCTCCAACGTTACTGTAATCAGCTTTCATCTTTTCTTTCTCTCCACCCGTTAAATCAGCCATCTTCTCTCCACCCGTTGGGTTGTAATCTGTACCATCTTCCTCCTCCACCCGTTACTGTAATCAGCCATCTTCTCCTCCACCCGTTATTGTAATCAGCCATCTTCCTCTCCACCCAAGTACTGTAATCAGCCATCTTCCTCTCCACCTCGTTACTGTAATCAGCATCTTTCTTCTCCACCCGTTACTGTAATCAGCCATCTTTCTTTCTCTTCCACCCGTTACTGTAATCAGCCATCTTCCTCCTCCACCGTTACCGTAATCAGCCATCTTCCTCCTCCACCCGTTACCGTAATCAAATATCTTTCTTTCTCCACCCGTTACTGTAATCAGCCATTTTCCACCCGTTACCGTAATCAGCCATCTTTTCTTCTCCACCACTACTGTAATCAGCCATCTTCCTCTCCACCCGTTACTGTAATCAGCCATCTTCCTCCACCCGTTACTGTAATCAGCCATCTTCTCCCTCCACCCGTTACTGTAATCAGCCATCTTTCTTCTCCACCCACTACTGTAATCAGCCATCTTCCTCCTCCACCGTTACTGTAATATAAGCCCTTCTCCACCCGTTACTGTAATCAGCCATCTTCCTTCTCCACCCACTACCTGTAATCAGCCATCTTCCTCCTCCACCCACTACTGTAATCAGCCATCTTCCTCCTCCACCCGTTACTGTAATCAGCCATCTTCCTCCTCCACCCACTACTGTAATCAGCCATCTTCCTCCTCCACCCACTACTGTAATCAGCCATCTTCCTCCTCCACCCGTTACTGTAATCAGCCATCTTCCTCCTCCAGCCATTACTGCTGTGGTTCCTGTATCGTGTACCCACCTTGTCCAACACTATCCAAGTTGAGCAATTAGAGGCTGAGTGATGGAGGACGACCTGTGTACCTCCGCGGGCTGCCTCTGTCGAAGGGGTTGAAGGGTGAGGGTTGAAGGGTGAGGGGTTCTAAGTATGAGGGGTTCGAGGATGGGGTTGAAAGAACGAGGGTTCATAGTCAGGTTTCGGGTCGAGGGTTCAGAAGCCAGGGGGTTCAAAAGTTAAGGACTCAAAGTAGATAGTTCAAGGGGTGTTCTTTTTTTAAGCATCAAAGATTCGAAAGTTAATAGTCCAATACTCGAAGGTTCAAAGGTTCAAAACTCAGGAAACAAAGGTACACAAAACCCCTCCTGAAACACCTTAAAAGACACGAGGGTTCAAAACATCACATCAGATAGCAGATTTTTATTCAATTTCCTCAAAAAATCATCGATATTTTTTACAATTTGTTGATCGAATCTCCGTCCTGAACTGCCCTTCCAGCCTCCACCTCATCTCGTTTTCTGTATTTTTTCCGTTTTCTATGGAGGAGAGACTGAAGCAAAGAGAGAGGAAAAGGTTCAGCTCGGAGGAAAAAAATTATAATGGAAAAGAAATTCTTGATAAAGTTGGAGTATAAAGGAGAGGAGGAATGAAAAATAAGACGTGGAAATATTAGGTAGGGAAGGAAAGTTTATAAAGGAGAGAAGAGGCGATGTTTGATAAATAATGAGAGGGAAGAATTCTTAGAAAACTTACAAATACATTATACACTTTGGGGAAGAAAGTGATGTACAGGTGTATAAACATTTATGTCAGGGAATAAAGTCATAATAAATTACGTTCTCCAGGAAGGGCTAAACACTGAACTTGTCTGGGAAATGTTCTATACTGTTAGCTCCTCCTCCTCCTCCTCCTTCTCCTCCTTCTTCGTCTTCTTTTCTTCTTTTCATCCACCTCTGCCACCTCCTCCTCTTTTTTTTCCACCTCCCTCTTCTTCCTCTTTCTTCTTCATTTTCCTTCTTTACCTTTACTATCATAGGAACCCAATTCCCATGAATTTTTGCCTCCTCCTCCTCCTCTTCCTTCCCCTCTCCTTCCCCCTCCTCCCCTTCCTCCTCCTCCTTCCCCTCCTCCTTCCTCCTCTCTTCTATCTCCTCTCCTCCTCCTCCCTCTCTTCTTCCTTCTTTCCTCTCCTCCTTTTCCCTCCTTTTCCCTCTTCCTCTCCTCTTTCCCCTCCCTCCTCCTCCTCCTCTTCCCTCATTCAGGTGGGTTTATAAAACACACGCCGTTCTTTAATTTCAAGAAGTAATTAAGGGGGATGGAGGGAGGTCCATCGAGCCGCTCCTGAATGGCGTCACTCAGATAGTTGATGGTAAGAGTGTGGCGGCTTTCTGATGGTACTGTGTAATCCATTGTCACTCTCTCTCTCTCTCTCTCTCTCTCGCCTTCCTTCATTCCTTTCTTTCTTTCTTTCATTTGTTCCTTCTTTCTTTCTTCTCCTTCTCAACCTAATATATTTCACCTCCTACTCATCATTTTCTTCTCTCATTTATCTCTCAAAATCTCTCACTTTCCTTAACTCTTCCAAGCCTCTCTTACTCTCTCTCACCCCTTCCACCCCATCACCCTTACTCACCCCTCCTAGCCCTTCACTCACACCTCACCCCTCCCAGCCCCCTCACTCACCCCTCCCAGCCCCCCTCCTCACCCCTCCCAGCCCCCTCATTCACCCCTCCCTGCCCCTCATTCACCCCCCCTGCCCCCCTCATTCACCCCTCCCTGCCCCTTCATTCACCCCTCCCTGCCCCTCATTCACCTCCTGCCCCTCATTCACCCCTCCAGCCCCCATTCACCCTCAGCCCCCCATTCACCCCTCCCAGCCCCCATTCACCCTCCCTGCCCCATTCACCCCTCCCTGCCCCTCATTCACCCCTCCCTGCCCCCTCATTCACCCCTCCCTGCCCCTCATTCACCCCTCCCTGCCCCCTCATTCACCCCTCCCTGCCCCCTCATTCACCCCTCCCTGCCCCTCATTCACCCCTCCCCTGCCCCCTCATTCACACCCCTCCAGCCCCTCATTCACCCCTCCCTGCCCCCTCATTCACCACCTCCTGCCCCCTCTCCACCCCTCCCCTGCCCCCCTCACTCCACCCCTCCCTGCCCCTCACTCACCCCCTCCCTGCCCCTCCCTCACCCCCTCCCAGCCCCTCCTCACCCCTCCCAGCCCCCTCACTCACCCCTCCCTGCCCCCTCATTCACCCCTCCCCTGCCCCTCCACTCACCCCTTCCAGCCCCTCCCTCACCCCTTCCAGCCCCTCCTCACCCCTCCCCTGCCCCCTCTCCACCTCCAGCCCCCCCTCTCTCACCCCTCCACCTGACACAGCTGGTCGAGCACTTCTTTAATCAATCCTCCTCGGAATCTTCGTCCACTGAGGAATTTGATATATCATCCGTGGAACTAATCATCCCTATGTCAGGAAGAGTCAAAGTCGTCGTGTCTCCCTGTAGGATCGTCGACCTTAATCTCTCTCTCTCTCTCTTTCTCTCTCTTTTTCTACGAGACAATATTGTGTCAGTCGTATCGTAGTCGGTCAGTATCAGAGGTGAGAGGTGAGATATATGAACACCCCACCCCTCTTTTCCTCCCTCCACTCCGTTCTCCTTCCCTCCCACTCGTCCCCCTACTCCTATCCCCACTCCTCCCCCTCCCTGACTCCCTCGACCCCCACCTTCCTCCCTCCCCATCCCAATCACGCCTTCATCCCCGTCTCTGTTTCTCGCCTCTTATCTCATCAGAGTTCATAAGATAGAGAGCGATACGTCTCCGCCTAGGATAATCTCTCTAGGGTGAAGGGAAGTGGTCTGTCTCTCAGTCGCCCGTGGCAGTGAGACAAAATATGGCTGAGAGAAAAAATTAATGAGACAGACAGACAGACACACAGACAGACGAAGACAGACAGACAGACAGACAGACAGACAGACAGACAGACAGACAGACAGACAGTTCCCTCAATAAGATTTTTTTTTTGTTCCCTCTCCCCGTTCTTTGGCAGTTCATCATCGCCACCCACCCTGTGAGTCTTAGTAAGGTCTCTCCCTCCTTCAGGTCGTCTTAGGGGAGGGAGGTGCCCACGGGATCAACAGGTGGGCTCTGAGGAAGGTATTGAGGATACCTGACCTGAGTGGAGGATTATTACAACAGGTAGGAGACGAACGACGATTGAGGTGATACTGTCTGGAGGCTTCATGGAGTCTAGAGGCTTTATAGGGTCTGGAGGCTTCATGGAGTCTGGAGGCTTCATGAGTCTAGAGGCGAGTCTGGAGGCTTCATGAGTCTGGGCTTCATGGAGTCTAGAGCTATAGGGTCTGGAGGCTTCATGGAGTCTAGAGGCTTTATGGAGTCTGGAGGCTTTAAGATCTGGAGGCTTCATGGGTCTGGAGGCTTCATGGAGTCTAGAGGCTTTATAGGGTCTGGAGGCTTCATGATCTGGAGGCTTCATGGAGTCTAGGGCTTTATAGGGTCTGGGCTTCATGAGTCTGGAGGCTTCATGGAGTCTAGAGGCTTTATAGGGTCTGGGCTTCATGGAGTCTGGAGGCTTCATGGAGTCTGGAGGCTTCATGGAGTCTGGAGGCTTCATGGAGTCTAGAGGCTTTAAGGAGTCTGGAGGCTTTATAGGGTCTGGAGACTTTATGGAATTTGGAGACTTTATGGAGTTTGGAGGCTTTATGGGGTCTGGAGACTGGGGTCTGGAGGCTTATTGAGGTCTGGAGACTTTATGGGTCTGGAGACTTTATGGAGTCTGAAGGCTTTATGAAGTCTGGAGGCTTCATGGAGTCTGGAGGCTTCATGAGTCTGGAGGCTTTAGGAGTCTGGAGACTTTATGGAGTCTGGAGGCTTTATGGAGTCTGGAGGCTTTATAGGTCTCTGGAGACTTTATGGATTTGGAGACTTTATGGAGTTTAGGCTTTATGGGGTCTGGAGACTTTATGGGTCTGGAGGCTTTATTGGGGTCTGGAGCTTTATGAGTCTGGGCTTCATGGGTCTGCAGGCTTTATGGAGTCTGGAGGCTTCATGGGGTCTGCAGGCTTTATGGATCTGGAGGCTTTATGGAGTCTGGAGGCTTTATGGAGTCTAGAGGCTTTATGGAGTCTAGAGGCTTTATGGAGTCTGGAGGCTTCATGGAGTCTGCAGGCTTTATGGAGTCTGGAGGCTTTATGAATCTTGGGTCGAGATAGTTTCATATAAACACTTATTATCAGTTCTTCTACCAGGTCAGGTGAACAGTTGTACCAGGTCAGGTGAACAGTTGTACCAGGTCAGGTGACCAATTGTACCAGGTCAGGTGAACAGTTGTACCAGGTCAGGTGAACAGTTGTACCAGGTCAGGTGAACAATTGTACCAGGTCAGGTGAACAATTGTACCAGGTCAGGTGAACAATTGTACCAGGTCAGGTGAACAACTCGATTTTCAGAACTAGTGAGTCTCTATCTTTTTACACCTCGGGCATCTAGAAGCATCTGGCTCTATGAAGGGGTTAAGAAAACAGTATCGTAGGTAAGAGAGTTTTTGTGTGTGTTAAATTAGACTCTTAAGACTCTTTATTGTAGATTTAAAGAGTTTAGTGAGTCTTTTTACACAGACTCTTCAGGTAGACTCTGGGCGTAAGAGTAGTAATACAACTTTCCTCTTGACCCCAAATGAATTCCAGAATATTATTTGTTAACTCCAGTGTCTTACGGGACATTCCAGTTACCATTCAAAAACCTGTTCAAAACATTCCAGGCACGATTCCTAAGTATTACGAGACATTCCAGTTACCATTCCAAAACCTGTTCAAACATTCCAGGCACGATTCCTAAGTATTACGAGACATTCCAGTTACCATTCCAAAACCTGTTCAAAACATTCCAGGCACGATTCCTAAGTATTACGAGACATTCCAGTTACCATTCAAAAACCTGTTTAAAACATTCCAGGCTCGATTCCAAAGCATTACAGGAACATTCAGGGAAAACACCTCCTCACAGACTAGACCTGAACAGATCTCCACCGTAACGTAAAATAGTACATCACGAAGCCAGAAACACAAACAGAATAGGACCCAAAAAATATCCCGTAGGACCCAAAAACACAACAACAAAAACACCTACACTCCTTTACATTTCCCTCATGTATACCTGTACCTCCAACGCCCCCCTATCCCTACCCCACCCATCACCTTACCATCACCTGTAATTAGTATAACAGGTATTGGCTTCTTATCTGACGAGCCTGGAAGCTACACACACACACACACACACACACACACCAGACACAGACATAAACACGTAACGAGAGACTGCTTCTTTTGAGGGGGAGGTGGAGGGTAACTCTCTATAGGTTGTCTTGAATGTGTGCTATTCTCCCTACCCCCCCCACCCCACCCCCCAAGACGCTCGCCTGTGTTGTATAGCCTCTTGTTGCCCCGCGCATATTAAACACCATTTCCGCCAATAACACGTCCAAGAACCACACCTGTGTTGCCATTAATTAGCCGTTGTCTGCCTCTTGCACCCCCCAGATAGAAGACGGTCAGAATGTTCAAGGAAATATATATTTTTTTTACTTACTTGTGAGTGGAATATTTTGTTTTTCTTTCGTTCTCCGTGGTGTAAGATAGAGCTGACGAGGTTAAGGAAACAGAGGAAGGATTTAACTACCAGGGCAGCATCGAAGGTTGTGTTTTAACTGTGGGGGGTTCAGTAGTGGTGGAATGGGAGGGAGCGAATACATTTTGAAAAGGATTTCTTGCACCAACGAGCCTGTAATGTAGGAGATTAAGACACACGGCACGACCTCTTAATGTATTGAGAGAGCCTTCACCAACAGTACTAAAATATTCAACACACAGGTTAGAATTTGTTCTTGTTTTCTCTCTCTTATTTCTCGTGTGTATATCATCGTAAACGTGTAGGTACTAGTGCGGTGACTGTTTGACACACACACACACACACACACACACACACACACACACACACACACACCTCACCCCTCCCCCACACACACACCTCACCTCCCCACCTCACCCCTCCCCACACACACCTCACCCCTCCCCCACACACACACCTCACCCCTCCCCCACACACACCTCACCCCTCCCCCACACACACACCTCACCTCCCCACACACACACACCTCACCCCTCCCCCACACCACCTCACCCCTCCCCCACACACACACCTCACCCCTCCCCCTTCGCATGTCTGGGGAGAGGATAAACTGGATGGGTCATGCAGAGGGGTGGGGGTGAGTGAGGTGAGAGGTGAGGGAGTGAGGGAGATGAGAAGAAAGTTTGGAATGCCACAATGAATAAGAGGCGCGAAAGTTGAAAAACTGGGCCGCCCTTAAGATTTATGGTGCAATATAAAATGCTAAGGAGCTGTTTATTATTACAGTCACTGTACCCTTCCTTCCTCTCTTTCACCTCCTCTCACTTCCTCTCTCTCCCCTCTCACTTCCTCTCTCTCCCCCTCTCATTTTCTCTTTCCCTATCTCTGTTCCTTTCTTTCCTATCCTATCTCATCCTTCTCTCCCATCCCTTCATCTCTTCCTCCCGTCCCATCTCTCCCTCTACCCTTCCTCCCGTCCCATCTCTCCCTCTACCCTTCCTCCTCCCATCTCTCCCCCCCCTCCCTCTCTCCTCCAACCGTGGCTACTCAACTGGGCATTGTTTACACTCGCTAAGGATGCAAACCTAAGGACATTTCCTCCGCCGCTATTGGGGGAGGGGGTAAGTGGTGTGGATTAGGATCTTACCTACCATGGGAAGATGGGAGAGAGGAGTTACTACCGTGGGTAAGATGGGGAGGAGGGTGTTTAATACTTTAAGAGGATAATAAGGAACCAAGTAACCAAGCAAGTAACCAAACAAGCTAAGCAAGTAAGCAAAGAAGCAAGCAAACAGCCATATATCCCACCGTGTTAAGCAAGCAAGCAAATATCCCAACATGTTAACCAAACAAACAACGAAGGAAGGAAGGAAGGAAGGAAGGAAGGAGGGAGGGCGGTGCAGCAGGAACCTACGTGGTAATTTGTGTTGGTGGATCATTAAAGGAGAGTTAGTGCTTGTGAGGCCGCCAGTGTACGGGACAAGAGGCCGAGCTCTCTAAATCATCCCGTGTAAATATCATTCTAACGTGTGTATTTATTTATTTAATTAAGTAAGATCTCCGTGAATATTTTTCGCGGGTATGAAGCTCCTTCGCGAATATTGTTGGCGATTATAGAGTTTTAGCGAATATTGTTGGCGATTATAGAGCTTTTAAATATTATTGGGAGTATAAAGCTCCTTCGCGAATATTGTTGGCGGGTATAAAGCTCTTCGCGAATATTGTTGGCGGTATAAGTCTTCGCGAATATTGTTGGCGGGTATAAAGCTCCTTCACGAATATTGTTGGGGGTATAAAGCTCCTTCGCGAATATTTTTGGTGGATA
>NW_024723833.1:4418430-4453430 GCF_018991925.1 Homarus americanus
ACCTCAGTCCTCCTTATCTCACCCCAGCCTCTCCACCAGTCCCTCTTACCTCAGCCCTCTCACCCCAGCCCACTCTTACCCTCACCTCTCACCCCAGCCCACTCTTACCTCCACCCCTACTCTAACCCCAGCCCACTCTTACCTCAGTCCTCTTATCTCACCCCACTCACCTCACCCACCTCTCATCCCCCCACATTACCCCCAGTATCCTCACCCCTCCTATATCCTAAAAAATATCGCTGGTTTTTCTAAATATGTGAACAAAATTATCCCGGTGTTGATCCTGCCTCTTGACTTCTCCACGTCCAGAAATACTTTAGTTTACAGAAATAAAACTCGCCAAGATTTACCCGCTACTGAGTCACAGGCCAGTTGCTGTATATAAGGAGGGAAGTAAATCACCAAATAAGGGATTAAGTTTAAAAGTGAATAAGTCAAGAAAGAAGGTAGTAAATGAATAAATAAGGAATTAGTGAAAAAAATAAGTGAATAAGGAAATTAGATTGTATTTTTCTGATTTTGTTATTGTACGTAGCCGTATATGTAAACGTTAATAGCTTATAGACTGAAGAAATGTTTAAACCACATTTTCCCGTACTCATACCTCCCCCCTCCTTCCCCTCTAAACATCTGAAATTCCCCTTGGTTCCCCTGGTGGTGGGGGAGGGATAACATTTGACCCATGGGTGGCCCTAGTTGGCAACTCGGACACTCGCGAGGGTCTAGCCGCGGTAGGGAGTCAGTGTGCCGCTGGCTGTGGTGGTGAGAGGTAGTGTGTGTCGCGCTGCTCCCGGACCCCACGCATCCCTACCCCTTTGACCTCACGTTTAGGCTAGGAAGGTGTGGGTCCTCCTGAAAGGGTTAATACCTCTCTCTTCCGTCCGCGTTAGTTGCAAGGAAAAAATTGTACTGGTGTCCGTCAAGAAAAAATATATTAACTAATATGCTTATAGAAAAATCTGGAAAAAAAATGTTAACAGTAAATAGGGGATAAAAGCCTAGAAAAATATTAAATAAATACAATAAGAAGAAAAAAAACATCTCTTAGAAAGGATACAATTTATTCGTTTACAAAAATATGTTAAATTAATAAATAAATTCTCGTTCAATACAATACAAATTTCTGAATTAAAACCAAAGACAAACAGTAATTATTTTAAGATTAGGGCTAGAAATATTTTAATATTTATATATATTTTTTAATTCCGTTTGAGGAAGGTCGGCAGGGATGGTTTAGGTGACGTGAAATGATGGCTGGGTGTGGGTCGTGTGCTGGGTGTGGGTCATGTGGGCTGGGTGTGGGAGGTATGGCTGGGTGTGGGTCATGTGCTGGGCTTGGGTCATGTGGGCTGGGTGTGGGTCATGTGGGCTGGGTGGGGGTCGTGTGGGCTGGGTGTGGGTCATGTGGGCTGGGCTTAGGTCATGTGGGCTGGGTGTGGGTCGTGTGGGCTGGGCTTAGGTCATGTGGATTGGGGTAGGTTTTATGGTGTGGGGTGACATGGGTGTTACAGCTTGGGTGTGGGCAGGATTGGATTAGCATGAGTATTGTAAGGTAATCGTGGGTAGTATGGGCTTGGGCGTGGGTAGAGTGTAATGGACATAGGTAGTGTGGGTGAGGCACGGGTAGTGTGGACTGGAAATGGGTTGTGTGGGTAGTGTGGGTTGGAAATGAGTAGAGTAGGTTACCATGCGTAATGTGGCCTGGACATGGGTAGTGTGGGCTAGATATTGGTAGTGTGGGCTGAGTATGGGTACTGTGGGCTGGGTATGGGTAATGTAGGCTGGATATCAGGTAGTGTGGGCTGGACATGGGTAGTGTAAGGAGTTCATATCGTGGGCGTGGGTAGTGTTATTATGCATATGGTAGGCGTGGGTAGTGTTACTATGCATATGGTGGGCGTGGGTAGTGTTATTATGCATATAATGGGCGTGGGTAGTGTTATTATGCATATAATGGGCGTGGGTAGTGTTGTTATGCATATAATGGGCGTGGGTATGTAGGGTAGTAAAGGGTAATGTGGGCGTGTGTGAGGTGGATATAGGAGTCATTAAGGGCGGCTGAGCGAATTCACTACGCCCACACTCTATAATCCCACCCACGCCCACTCGTCTAGATTGTGGCCACTGAAGGCTCTCTTACGACTCTCCTTAGTCTTTAAAAAATAATTGGGGTAAAGTAGCGGGCCTTTCTGTACTTACGTTTTTCTTAGTGCTTCCTTACTCCTTTTTTAAGTGGTTCTTTACTCTTTCTAAGTGGGTGTGGTCGTTAAGTGCTTCCTTACTCTCCTTTTTAAGTGGTTCTTTACTCTTTCTAAGTGGGTGTGGTCGTTAAGTGCTTCCTTACTCTCCTTTTAAGTGCTTCTTTACTCTTTCTAAGTGGGTGTGGTTTTCAAGTGCTTCCTTACTTCTAGTGCCTCCTACTCTCCCTATGGGCTTCCTACTCTTCCTACGGGCTTCCTACTCTTCCTACGGGCTTCCTACTCTTCCTATGGGCTTCCTACTCTTCCTACGGGCTTCCTACTCTTCCTTACTCATCCTCAGTATTTACTCTTATGTAGCAGTACCTCTTCGTCAGTAGCCTTACTCTTACCTACTCTTTCCCCCTTGATTACTCCTTTTCTTTAAACAAATTCTTTACTCTAAACTACTATCCTTCTTTCTCTTTCCCTTTCCTCTCTCTCTCTCTCTCTCTCTCCTACCACTTTCACTTTCCTCTTGTTCATCTCCTGTCGTTCCTCTCCTCTTCCTCTATCTTCCTCCTTTTCCTCCTCATTCTTTCCTCTATCTTCCTCCTCAGTCTTTCCTCACTTCCTCACTTTTCCTCCTCACCCTTTTCTTCCTTCTCATCCTACCTCCTGTTTATAGTCTTCCTCTTCCTCCTCCTTCTCCTCCTCCTCTCTTCTCTTGTCTTCCTCCCTCCCTACCTTCGTGATGTAATGTTATCTCCTTGAGTTGTTTTTCTGCTATCATTTACCTTCTATTACTCTCTTCCTCCTCTCTTCCTCTTCCTACTTCCTCATATTCTCTTCCTTTTCCTTCTCTCTTCCTCCCTCTTTTTCCCCTCTTCCTTCTCTTCTCTTCCTCCTTCATTCTGTCTCTTCCCTCTTCTTTTCTACCTCTTCCAATCTTCCCCTTACCTCCTCTTGCCTCTTCTCCTCCCCTTCTCTTCTCCCTTTCTCTTTGCTCTTCCAGCTTCCCTTTCCATCTTACTTTTTCCCTCTCCTCTTCTCAACCTCTCCTTCCCCTTCTCGTCTCCCATATTCCCTATTCCCCACCATCTCCCTTCTCCTACCTATTCTACTCTCCCTCCCCCTCCTTCTCTCCCTTTCTCTTCTCCCTTCCTCCTCGTCATCTGCTTTACCTTACTCTCATATTTACTCTAAAATGTTGGTAAGATAATGATACAATGCTTAAAGGCTTCATTTACAAAGCTTCTTTTTATTGACATTCATTTTTTTTTACATTTACAAAACAATTTATTTTCTACACTTTCAAGCCTTGTATTTTTATTTTCATTTCCAAAGCTAAATATATATTTTTCTTAGCATAATCAAAGTTATTTTTCTTTTTATTTACGAAGCTGTTTTTTGCATATTATTATTTTTATATTTACAAAAGTCTTATATTCATTTACAGGATTTTTAATTTACAAAGTTATTAGTCGTATTTTTATTTATTTATTTTTTTACATAACACAACTATGAGTTTTATTTCCATTTACATGTTATTTACAAATACAGTACAAAGCTTTTTTTTTTTACAGTTATATATCTTCATTTTGTAGTTGTTACTTCTGATTTTTTAATTCTTCCTGTTTTATTCTGTATTTCCTCTGTCTCTGCTTTCTCTTGTTATGTTTCTCTTTCCCCGTCTTTTATTTTCTTAACTTCCTCAGTATGTTAACTTGTTTATCGTGTTAACTTTTCTCTTTGCGGGTTAACTTTCTTATCGTATTAAATTATCTTGTTAACTTTCTTATCGTGTTAACTTTCTCAGCGTGTTAACTCATCGTGTTAACTTTCTCAGCGTGTTAACTCATCGTGTTAACTTTCTCAGCGTGTTAACTCATCGTGTTGACTTTCTCAGCGTGTTGACTTTCTCATTGTGTTAACTTTCTCAGTGTGTTAACTTTCTCATTGTGTTAACTTTCTCAGTGTGTTAACTTTGTCTTCGTATTTTTGACAATTTAATGGTATTTCTATTTAGGTCTGTGAGATGAATATACCAGTTATGGGGTGGTGTGAGGTGAATTGATGGGGTGGTGTTAGATGAATTGATGGGGTGGTGTTAGACGAGTTGATGGGGTGAATCAGGTACAACAGGACACTAATTGATGGGGTGGTGTAAGGCGAATTGATGGGGTGGTGTAGGGTGAATTGATGGGGTGGTGTTAGACGAATTGATGGGGTGAATCAGGTACAACAGGACACTAATTGATGGGGTGGTGTGGTGAATTGATGGGGTGGTGTTAGACGAATTGATGGGGTTGAATCAGGTACAACAGGACACTAATTGATGGGGTGGTGTAAGGCGAATTGATGGGGTGGTGTGAGTGAATTGATGGGGTGGTGTTAGACGAATTGATGGGGTGAATCAGGTACAACAGGACACTAATTGATGGGATGGTGTAAGGCGAATTGATGGGGTGAATCACGTACAACAGGACACTAATTGATGGGGTGGTGTAAGGCGAATTGATGGGGTGAATCACGTACAACAGGACATTAATTGATGGGGTGGTGTAAGGCGAATTGATGGGGTGAATCAGGTACAACAGGACATTAATTGATGGGGTGGTGTTAGACGAATTGATGGGGGCTTAACTTGAGGTTGCCAGCGGTAAATAAGTTTAGTGTGGGGAAAAAATTATTCAATATTTTTTTTACTGATTCTGAAGATTTTTTTTTTTTTTTTATTTTGTAATGAAAATCTGACTCGATGTTTGTAATTCAGCTTTTTTTGTACTTGTGTTGTATTATTATCACTTACTGTATTATGAAAGGAATTTTTTTATCACTACAGCGTGTATTCATCGTTGGGGTGAGTATAATTAGATGTAGTTTATAGTTGTATTAGTTGATGTAAAATGTATTTGAAAGTGAAAACAAAATAATTAGTGGTTTTGTTTAAACGAATTACATCTTCAGGTATGTTGTATGTAATTAAAAGAAGTATAATCGCTGGCTTTAATCCGTGTGATTTAACCTGAGCGATGAACAAATATTGAACATTTTCATATTTACGTTTTGGTTCATTTGCTCTCCTACGTAATTTGCATACTTGTGTACAGTGAATACTCGTGGTTAGCCAGGTGAGATGCTTATACTAATTAGGGCTCTTAAGGTGTATCAGCCACGTATGATATTACCGTCTGCTCTTGTCTCTGTATAAATTAAGAGAGTATTTTCTAACCTAAAATACACACTTTAAGACCTTTAGTTGTTGAAGCTCAGTAATACATTTTAACACCACCATCCGCCAAAGGTCACTGCTCACAACACCACCATCCGCCAAAGGTTCACTGCTCACAACACCACCATCCGCCAAAGGTTCACTGCTCACAACACCACCATCCGCCAAAGGTCACTGCTCACAACACCACCATCCGCCAAAGGTCACTGCTCACAACACCACCATCCGCCAAAGGTCACTGCTCACATCAGGACTTGTTAATGTTATTACTGTTATTTTAATACAGGGTGATGAATATTTTTTGGCAGTGTTGATAAGTGTCATGCCCGTAATGAAGTTGTAAGCCTATTTTTCTGTTTCACATCCTCCGTTATTTCATTCCCCTTACCCCTTGCCTTCTTTCTCCTCCCCTTAGGCCTCTACCCTCCCTTTAATCCTCTCTTCCTACCCTTAATCCCTCCCCCCTACCCTTAATCCTCTTCCCTACCCTTACCCATCCCTCCCCACCCCCTAATAACTAACCTTCCCAATCCCTTCCTACTCTCCTTAAATAACTTCCCCTGCCCTAATCCCTTCCCCAACTCTCCTCACCCATCCCCCACACCCATCCCCACACCCATCCCCCACACCTATCCCCCACCCATCCCCCCACCCATCCCCCACACCCATCCCCCTCACCCATCCCTCACCCATCCCCCACCCATCCCTCACCCATCCCTACACCCATCCCCCACACCCCCAATACTTCTCTCTCACCATCTGGGAGGGGGTCATCACCAGTCAGTACCCCCTACTCTTATTCCCCACTCATCCACGTCACAACTTCTGGAGAACTTAGCCCGCCGTGTGTCAGACTCTCCAGGCCTCGTGTGTACAGTTTACCTCATATTTGGTAAGACTTAAGGCACCAGATATACTGAAATAACATCATAAGGACGCGCCGCTACTTACTTTAATTAGATTCGTTAACTTAAACCCTTTGAGTCCTGGAGGGTTAAATCATCATACTTAAAGGGTTAACACCATCGTCGTCAAAGGGTTAAGTCATTCATACTCAGGGTGAAAATCATCATCTTCAAAGAGTTAAACCATCATCCTCAAACTGTTCAACCATTGTTGTCAAAGGGTTAAACCATCATCTTCAAAGAGTTAACACCATTTGGGGGAGGGAGGGTCAAGTTTTAAGGTACTGAGTGTTGGTGAACCCGCACAAGACCTTACCTGTACGGCCAGTTCTCCTGATTTAATTAACTCAACAGCCCAAGTCCAGCACACTGACTCCTGGCTCATAATAGTTCATCTTGGTGTGCAAGTTGTGATGAGGTCAGCTTTGTGTAACGAGTCCAAAGGTTATATTATTGTTTTACCTGGTTCTGTTGTTATTATCTTTATTATTATTATTATTATTATTGTTTTTGTTGTAATTGTTTTATGTTTTATGATTATTATTGTTGTTGTTGTTTTGTGTTTTTGTGATTTTTATTGATGTTGTTGCTGTTGTGGTTTATTATTATTATTATTATTATTATTATTACCTATTATTATTACCCACAAAATTTGTTCGGAACATTGCTCTAAAACCACTCAACCGATTTTCGTGAATATTTTCTGAATTTGGATGAGGTGAGGTACAGAACGACATTTTCCTCTACGAATTATACGTAAAAGAACTTTATTCTGTATGATGGCGAGTATGGTCGTCTTGGGGTGTGTGAGGTCAGTATTAATAAGTACGGGTCGATGTATTTCAGTGTAACATGACGTAGTGCAGTATAAAATAACGTAGTTCAGTATAGCAAGAGATATTTATATTTTACCTAGTTCAGTGAGGGGGTTGTGATGACGTCATAGTGTTTACAGTAAGCAAGGTTCGCCATCCACACGGTGTTGACGCGACCATGTTAACCAAGCTTCAATTTTTTAGCTGGCCTCTTCAACACGCCATTAAGAACTGCCGTAAATATTAGGATAAAGCTGTAAAAAAATCTATGGTATTCCAAACTCGAGAGGAAGAATACAGATGAAGAGTTTGAGTGACAGAGATGATTTATGGTCAAGATCTTAAGAGTCAACAATGAAGGAGAAACCATATTTTATTCAATGACCGTAGGTAGTGGTGGTGGTGGTGGTGGTGGTGGTGGTGGTGATATAACACATTACAACACTGATATAACGTTGACTTAATACATTATGTGATATTTACTAATTTATGTTCAGTTTACTATTAATTCTGTTCTCGTCTTGGTAAACAGATACAATACTTAAGGTTGATTGGTGATATTTTAGTAGATAATGAAATACGTATTATTTACCTTTTGTATATAAATTGAATTAATATAAGTGCTTATGTGAAATTACCTTATGTAAATACTGTATAATATTAATATTTAGTTGAGGAAAAGTTTTGGAATATTTTAATGTTTTGCAAGGGCTTTCGTTAATTGCCGTGTACAATAGTAATGGTCAGGACGGATGGCTGTTACCTGAAATAACACTCACATACAATTAAGTCGAACTACAATATGGATTAAATCATCAAAATAGAGGACTAAAACAAAATGAAAAAAATAAATAAAAATCTAAAATACGCTTACTAAATCAGTGCAATATAACGAATAAAATACGACAAAAAATAAGTTCTTACTAAAATACACCTTAAAAACCCACAAAACTACAAAAATACCTAAATAAAGTACTAATAAAAATACTTAATAAAAGCTGTAATTGCCTCTCAAACTACCTAAGACAACTACTTTCTCTACATAACTTGGACCTCATTAGTACATCACATAGTTAACAAGATTCACTAACTCTATATCTTGTGGTGATTGAGTGTTGGTCAGTGTTATGAGTTTTTAATGTGTAAACGGCATTGTATTGGTAAGTTTAATTTTACCTGACCTATGTGACGTGGTCTATGTGACGTGGTCTGTGCGTGGTCTATGTGACGTGGCCTATGTGACGTGGCCTATGTGATCTGGCCTAGTTTACTGTGACCTGGCCTAGTTTACTGTGATCTGGCCTGGTTTAATATTATCTGACCTAGTTTATTGTGGCCTGGCCTAGTTTAATGTGACCTGGCATAATTTGACCTGACCTTTTTCCAATATGACCTGACCTAGTTTACTGTGACCTACATTATTGATTTAACGTGACCCCATTTAGTTTAACCTATTTACTTGACCTAGTTTAGTGTGACCCAAACTAGTTTATTTACAAAATGAACTAATGAACTTGGTATCATGTAAAGGTTAGAGGTCATCTCTTGACCTTATTTCTCCCCACACTGCTGCTCCTCATGACCTCACCTAGAAGGTCAGCTTATTTTTGTAACTTTACATAGTTCACGTGACCTGGGTTGACCTGTGTTCTGGTGCAACTGGCATTTATCAATACCTATTCCTTGTTTCATTATTCTCTTGCCTCGTGTACTTTATTTTTTTTTCATTATACATATACAATATTTATTTATTTGTCATTCGTTTTCTTATTATCTTTCTTTGTATGTTTTTTTTTATTCACTTTTGGTTTTTATCCTTCGTAAATTTATTCTTTCCTCCATTTATTCTTCTTCACCAGTTTGTATTATTCACACACTTCCTCTAGTCTTTACTCTACCAGTCTTATGGTTTACTCCCGCTCGTGGGGTGTACTCTTAAGCACCCCCAGGAGTACGTTTCAGAAGCTGTGTAGTATCCCCTAAAAAGATCTGTATTTAATACGTTTTCTTTGGTACTTGAAAATTAAATTGGAATGGTGATGAGGATGATCTTATTTTCCTCATCTTCCTCCTCTTCCCCTTCCCCTACTTCTTTCCTTTTCTTCCCTTCCTCCTCTTTTCCTACTTCTTTTCCTCTTCTTCCTCCCCTTTTCCCTTCCTCTTCCTCTCTAAAATAAAGTAGAATATATTTAATTGGTTTGTGCTAAATGTTGACTAAAGGTAAATAGATGGAGAGATACATAGTGAAATTGATTAATTAACAAATAGAGAGAGAGAGAGAGAGAGAGAGAGAGAGAGAGTTTTAGCATTATATTGTATACTATTTACCGCGTCTTAACTTTTCTCTTAGTCTTTAGTTAAATAAAATATGTTTATATGTATGTATATAAAAATATATAATAAAAATAAATAAATAAATAAAAATAATAAATATTAAAATATATAAATATTGAAATGATAATCGTAAACATTAGAGATGTTCTTATTACCACCATGCTATTGTACTATTCCAGATGATACTAATGTTACAAAATACTTCTTGAGATAAAATGTATAGTATATATCAGGTGCCTCAAAGAGAGCTCAGGTTCTCAACTGGCTCAGTCATGTTAATATTGTATTATTTCACCTGTATCTTGTTATTCTTTTCTGGGTTAAACTGTTTTAATTCAATATGTGGTCCTAGAAAGTAAGGGTAAGTATATATATATCAACACCTCAAAAACTTGACTTGGAAAGTAAGGAGTAAGAAGGAGGCATCAAAAGAAGGAGGCATCAAAAGAAGTGGGCAATTGGTGTTAGCGAGGCACTGATGTTAGAAGGAAGGAGGCACTGGGCTTAGCGAGGTGTATTAAAGAGCAGGGGAATAGTGCTGTTGAGGTACCGAAAGAAGGAGGCACTGATGTTAGATGGAGGAATTGGGTATTAGTTGAGGCACTAAAAGATGAGGTATTGCTATGAGGGTATTGGTGTTGAAGCTTATACCGGCAAGAAGGGAGGTAATTGATGTTGTTGGAGGCAATTGACAAGAAGGAGGTATCAAAAGAAGGAGGTACTGCAAGAAGGAGATAGGAAGAAGGAGGTATAGGAAAAGAAGGAGATATCAAAAGAAGGGAGGTATTAAAAGAAGGAGGTAACTAAAAGCATGAGATACTGAAAAGAAGGAGGCACTAAAAAGAAGGAGTAATTAAGAAGGAGGCATTGAAAGAAGTGAGGTATCAGCAAGGAGGCACTGATGTTGAAGGAGCGTATTGCAAGAAGAGGCTGGTATTAGTTGAGGTACTGATGTTGCCAGAGGCACTGATGTTGAAGGAGGCACCGAAAAGAAGGAGGCACTGATGTTGTTGAGGTACTGGGTATTAGCGAGGCACTGAAGAAGGGAGGTATTGGAAGAAGAGGTATTGGAAAGAAGGAGGTACCAAAAGAAGGAGGAATTAGAGAGCAAGAAGGAGGCAAATTCAAAAGAAGAGGCACTGATGTTGAAGGAGGTGTCTGGTATTATGAGGCACTAAAAGAAGGAGGTATTAAAAGAAGGAGGTATCAAAGAAGGAGGCATCAAAAGAAGGAGGTACTGATGTTGAAGGAGGGTACTGATGTTGAAGGAGGTATTAAAGAAGTGAGGCACTGGAAGAAGGAGGAGAGAGAAAAGAAGGATGCATTATGTTGAAGGAGGTATTGGAAAGAAGGAGGCACTAAAAGAAGGAGGTACTGGTGTTGAAGGAGGTATTGAAAGAAGGAGTGACTGAAAAGAAGGAGGTAACTGCGTTCGCGAGGTATTGTGCTACTGAGATATTGAAGAAGGAGGCATCAGTTAGCGAGGTACAATAAGTAATTTAGTAGACACCACACTGTAAGTTTAGAGAGGAAGTGAATGTTTTGTAAGATACAGTACAGTCTGTAGGATACGTGGCAGTGGAGGACAACATTCACTACATGGCTGTATTTATGTAAGAACGTAACATTGTAGTACACGAAACATTTATAAAATAACCAAACATTTCTAATACACGAAACTTTTTGATAAAACTGACGTATATAGGACACGAAATATATCGAAAGAAAAGCCTTTACGGGACACGAAATATTTATAAAAGCAAAGAAATACAAAAAAAATATTGAAACATACTGAGAAAAAAATAGACTGAACACGAAATATTTTTACAAGAACTTCAGAGTTACAAGACACGAAAATAAAATGACGAAAGTAGCAAACGAAAAATAAAATAGGGATTCCCTATATAACATTCCCAGGGCACGAAACACTGTGAAAAAGACTAAGGATGAGAGGAAACAGTTTCTCCTGAGAGTTGCAAGACCTCAAAGATGCCACCGAAGGCTTGGCAGTAAACAAACAAACCCAAGACTGGCAAAAAGACTAACGCTGGTTTTTTTTTCTCTCGTTCAAGGGTTTGTGTAATGCGTGTGAGGAGGAGGAGGAGGCTTTTGTTTACATTAAGCTGGTGTTGGCTGACTAGGTGTTGGTGTACAGGTGCTGGGGAGGAGGAGGGTGTCGGGGAGTGAGAGGGAGGAGAGAGAGAGAGAGAGAGAGAGACTGTTAATCTCTCTCTCTCGCTGTCTATCTCCATATCTTGCTTTTAATCTGTCAGCATCCGTCTATTTCTATCGGTTTTATCCTTGTCTCTGTGTCTTTCTGTCTGTGTGTGTGTGTAATAATAATAATAATAATTAACGGTTTATTGAAAGAGCTTGGCAGCCAGAAGGCTGAAAATATACAGTTACATATTTGGGGAATGGGTTACGAATTACAAATAATATACAAGTAACATAAGTGACACAAATAAGATATATAATAACTAGATGGGAAAAGGCTCAAACTACAGTTCATTTCAACATAGTGACAGTGTAAGGAGCAGTGTTTACTGGGAGTGAATACACTGATTTATTACAAGTTATTGATAATTTTTACAATGGTTGGGACTGGGCTGTTCTTATAGCGATCAGTTCGTGCACGTATGGGCTGGATGCGGTTGTGGTGTCGAACAGCAATTCTCGGGCTCGGGATCTCAGGTGGTAGTAGGAGCCGGTGTCGAGGATGGTGTAGAAGCTGTGTCTGTCTGTCTGTCTGTGTCCCTCCATTTATTTCCCCCTTTTTAGAGCTATGACGCACCTGTCGTGGTTTAGTGACAGAAGACATCACCTACGATTTTTTTTTTAAATCTTTTCTGTCTCTTTGTGTCTGTCTGTCTGTCTGTCTGCTTGTTTGTGAGATTGATTGATCCTGAGGTAAAACTGTCACACGGACTGGGAGATGAGTTGCGTCTTTGAAGGGTCTTACACGATGGTTCAGAGAGAGAGAGAGAGAGAGAGAGAGAGAGAGATTATTTAATGTGAATAATTACGATAATAGAATAATCAGTGGAGGAGGTGTATATAATCGTCAGTGTAGAAGTGAAGGATGCGACTAATTATAGTGACCGTATAATTGATACTCTCCCCTCCCCCACACTCTTTCCCTCTTCCCTCCCCCTTCCCTCCTCTCGTCTCACCCCTTTTCTTTTCCCACTTCTCCTCCCCTCGCCCCTTCTCTCCCCACTCCCTCCTCCCTCGCCCCTTCTCTCCCCACTTCCCCATTTCCTCTCAACTCGATACCATTCCCCCTACCCTCCCCCTTTCCTTCCTCTCCCCATCCGTCCCTCATCCCCTTCACCCCTTATCACACACCCTCTCCCTCACCCATCCTTTCCTCCCCTCTATCTATCCTCCCTCACCTCCCCCCTGCCCCCCCTAAGAAGAAAAATGTACCATCCATCGGACTTTTAAAAGAAGGCTTGAATTCATCTTCTCAGAGAATATTAAATTCATGAGTGCATCGAAATTCCTCTCCCTCAGTAATCTCCCTCTCCAATTTGACTTCCAACTGACACATAACAAGTTTAAGTTCGACACAATCCACCGAATTACTGTAAAAAAAATAAGTTCAGTAAAATACAAAAGAAAAATACTGTAAAAACTTAAATACGATGAAGTTTAAGAGAACAAATATTGAACTTGATAATAAAAATAATATTATTAAATCGAGTTTTCAGATTTAAAAAAATGGGATTCTTGCAAACTCAAAAAAAAAAAATAGTGTGAAAAAAATAGATTCTTCGAAGTTTCAAAAAATAAGTATTAAAGGGACTGAAAATACATCGAACTTTCAAAAAGAAAAAAAAATAGAAAGTAATAAAAAAGACCTCGACAATCCTTCATACTTTCTAAAATAAAATAAAATACCTTCACAATCTATCGCTTTCCCTTACCACCCACACACCCACCCTCCCACACCACCCACCTGGCCAAAATTCCCACACAATGCAGCGGGCGGACTCTTTCCCCCACCCCGAAAAAAAGAGGGATGGGGGGTGGGGTGGGGGTGGGGGGGTTAAAATCAGTAGATAAGAGAGAGAGGATTTACGAGGTGGGAAACTTCGATTAATGGAAATCAATCATGTGACCACCACGCCTGGCTACCCTAACCTGCCTGCCGCTGGTCTATCAATCCTTCACTGTATATCATGCCTATCCTGCCTCACCCTCTCCTCCCACTCTCTCTCTCACGAGGATACTTTAGGTGGCAGAGAACGATGGATTTAAGGAAAGAAAACAATATGTGATTGCGTTAAATAATACTAATTAATGTGATTATCTGGTATACAAAGCTGGAGTGAGATGATGGTGGTGGTGATGATGGTAGTGATGATAGTGGTAGTGATGGTGGTAGTGTTGGTGATAGTGGTAGTAATGGTGGTAGTAGTGGTGATAGTGGTAGTGATGGTGGTAGTTGTGGCGACAGTAGTGAAGGAGAGGTTGTAGCTTATGATGGGAAAACCAAAGGGGAAGTACTTAAGAAAATAAGGAGTCTGCAATAGGCCGGTTGGCCTGTGCATGGCAGCTCCTGTCGAGAGTTACTACCACTCTCTATCATCCATGAATCTATCTAGCCTCCTTTTGAAACTTTCCAGAGTTCCCGCACTTACTACAAAGTTGCTAAGCTTGTTCCACCTGTCCACCACCCTATTTGTGAACCAGTTTCTTCCTATCTCCTCTAAACATAAACTTATCCAACTTGAATCCGTTGCTCGAGTCCTATCCTGCTCGGATATTATAAAGAACTTTATCTATATCCCTTATTGATTCCTTTCACCCACTTAAATAATACTTCTATCATATCTCCCCGCACCCTTTTCGTCTTTCTAGGGAATGCAAGTTAAGTTTCTTTAACCTATCCTGATATGGAAGGTTTCTAAGTCCCGGAATCATTTTTGTCATTCTTCGCTGCACCGACTCTGGTGAATTTATATCTATTCTATAATAGGGGCACCAGAACTGAACCGCATAATCGAGGTGCGGCCTGACTAGCGCAAGATATAGTTGCAATAAGACCTCTGCACTCTTGTTACTTACACTTCTAGATATAACACCCAATACTCTGTTTGCCTTATTTCGAACATTAACGCACTGTTTTCTAGGCCATAGGTCCGGGCTTACAAGTACCCCTAGTTCTCTTTCACAAGTCGACTTCTCTAGGTTGATGTTGTTAAGGCTGTATACATTATAAGTATTTGTTCTTCCAATATTAAGTACGCTGCACTTGCTGGTGTTGAATTTCATTTGCCATTTTTCAGACCACTCCCCTGCAGTTTATTTAGATCCTCCTGTAATGTATCAGCATCCCGCCCTGAATTAATTTGCCGCCCTATTTTGGTGTCGTCCGCAAACTTGCTTATGTCACTGCTGATCCCAGTATCTAAATCGTTTATGTAGATTATGAACAAGAGTGGGCCTAGTACTGACCCCTGGAGAAACCCCACTGGTTACACGGCCCCACTCAGATTTAACACCATCTACGCTGACCCTCTGCGTTCTATCGGTGAGCCATGATTTTATCCAATTTAAAACTTTCCCCTCGATACCATGAGCCTTAATTTTTCTCAGAAGCCTCTGATGCGGTACTCTGTCAAATGCTTTGCTAAAGTCTAAGTAAATAACATCGTAATTTTCGTCATTATCTACTACCTCGAAGACTTTCCTAAAAAACGTTAGCAGATTTGTTAGACTGAGGGGAGATTATAAGAGGGACAGAGGGGAGACAATAGAGGTAGGGGTGAGGGGAGTAGAATCAACAGAGGTCCTCAGGTTGTGTAGCAATGTCCCTGACCAGCTGAGCGTCACTTCATAAGGGGGTGTGAAGGGCGAGGGGTAGAAGGGGGGGGGAAGGGCCCTAAGCTATGGACTCCCTCTAGGGCCTCTGAGTACTGAAGAAAGTAGGGAGGGGGGGGGTAAGGGGGGATAGTGGGAGGGGAAAGCCACTTGTGCTGAAGATGCCCGAGGGGAAAGGGAAGGTGGAGATGAGGTTAAGGGAAGGTGGGTAAGGGGAACCACCAGCCTGAGGAGATGTGTGTGTGTGTGTTTGTGTGTGAGTGTGTGTGTGTGTGGTTGGTGGATATGTTTGTTATTATTATTATTATTATTATTATTATTCAATGTTTACCTATATTTCTTATCATAAAATTTTGGATACATGGATAAAACGCTCGCCTTCTGTCCTAAGGGTCACTGATTCGATCCCGGGGCACCCACCGTCTACTCAGCTGTAAATGGGTACCTAACTTTATAAATAGTGGAGGTGACGGCGGTCGAGTGCAGTACCGACCATGTTAGCTCCTTGTGTACCGAAGGCTCAGTGTACGGTATATAGGTAGTAGTTAAGGTCATTGTGAGTACTGAATCATCTTGACTTTCCCATTTTTATTTTTTTCTCCTCCTATTCCTCCTTCCTTTACCTCCCAGTCTTCCTTCTTTCACCTCCTGATCCTTCTTTCTTCCTTCCCTTCTCATGCCTCCTTCCTTCTTTTATATATTACGTCCCTTTCCTCTTCAACTCTTCCTCTCACTCCCCCATCCCCTAAATCACTACCACCTGCAGTATTTGTTACCCTTCTTCTCTTCCTCCTTCCCTACTCCTCCCTCCCTACTTCCCTAATCCTCCCTCCCTCTCTCCCTGTTTCCCTCCCTCCCTCCCTCCTCATCCTAGGGAAATCTGCCAAATGTTCTTTAACACAAAGTTCCAAAATCAATAGACTTATGTCACTAAGGGAGAGTATTAGGGAGAGTATAAGAGAGAGGGTTTAAGGGAGAGTATTGGGGAGAGAGGGTGTAAGGGAGAGTATAAGGGAGAGGGTGTAAAGGAGAGTATTAGGGGGGGTGGGTTTAAGGGAGAGTATTAGGGGGGTGGGTTTAAGGGAGAGTATTAGGGGGGTGGGTGTAAGGAAGAGTATTAGGGAGAGAGGGTGTAAGGGAGAGTATTAGGGTGAGGGTGTAAGGGAGGGTAGGCTGGGTATAAGGGAGAGTATTAGGGTGATGGAGTAAGGGAGAGTATTAATGGGTGGGTGTACAGGAGAAAGTATAAGGGAGATAATGTAAATAAGAATATAAGGGGGAGGGAGTATAAGGAAGAAACAGAAGGACGAGGGTGAAAGATAGAGTGGGCCTATAAGGCAGAGGATGTATAAGGGAGAGGATATATAAGGGAGAGGGCGTATAAGGGAGTGTAAGGGAGAGTGACGTCAGGCATTGTGGAATATTTCACATTTATGGCTCTTAGCGGTCGACCTCTCGCAGGGGGGGGGGATGAAGAAGGGAGATATTGAGGAAGAGAGATAAGGGAGAGAATGGAGAAGAGAGAAAGAAGATAGAGAATAAAGAAGAGAGGGAGAGAAATGGAAAGAAAGAAGGGAGAATATGGGAGGAGAGGGAGAAGAGATATAGTAAGGAAGAAAGGGGAAGGGAGAATAGGAAAGAGAGGAAGGAGGAGGGAGATAATGAGGGAGAGAATAAAGGAGAAATAAAAAGGAAGAAGAGGTCTGAAGAAAGTTATTTTTACGTATTTAGAGTTGACTAAAAGTGGGCCTTGAGCATCTCTGTACGTACATGAGTATATCGTTGTGTACGTATACCTGTGTGCGTATGTCTTGTGTACGTATATGTGTATACCGGTCTCTACGTGCATGTGTATACCTTTGTGTAGCGTATATGTGTATTTCTGTCTTAAGTTGCGTATGTGTACCTGTGTGTGCGTATTTATGTATGTATCTAACTTGTGTGTACGTATTTACTGATTTACTATTTTGGGTTTGCTTACGTGTGTCTGTGTTTGTATACTTACATGGTTGTATACCTGTGTACGTATCTGTGTATATACCTGTATGTAGGAATTTGCTTATATACATTTTGGGGGGATTTTATATACTTCCGTGTGTGTGTGTGTGTGTGTGTGTGTGTGTGTGTGTGTGTGTGTGTGTGTGTGTGCTTTAACTCGTGTACGTTGTCAACACCCAGCCCAATATTGCCCATTAAACTATGTAGTAACATTATGTGGCGTGCTGATATACAGAAGGGGAGGAGGAGGTGAGGAGGAGAGGGGAGGGTGAGAGAGGAGAGGAGGGTGAGGAGAGGAGAGGTGGGGTGGATAGAGGAGGGGTGGGGGAGAGGAGAGAGGGTGAGGAGAGGGTAGGAGGGGAGAGGAGGGGAGGGTGAGGAGAGGGGGAGGGGAGGGTGAGGGAGGAGAGGGTGGAGGAGAGGAGAGGGTGAGGGGAGAGGAGGGGTGAGGAGAGAGAGAGGGTGGGGTGAGGGAGAGGAGTAGGGGAGCAGGAGGGTGTGAGGAGAGGAAAGGAGGGTGGGGAGAGGAGAGGGGAAGGTGAGAGAGGAGAAGGTGAGGAGAGGGGAGAGGGAGGGGGAGGGGGAGAGGAGGGGGAGGTGAGGGAGGAGAGGGTGGATAGGGGAGAGGGAGGGAGGGGTGGGGAGGGAGAGGAGAGGGGTGAGGGACAGGAGAGGAGGGGGAGGGTGGAGGGGAGAGGAGAGGGTGAGGAGAGGAGAGGGAGGGTGAGGGAGAGGAGGGGAGGTGGAGGAGGAGAGGGGTGGATAGGAGAGGAGAGGGAGGGAGGTGGGAGGACAGGAGGGGAGGGGAGGAGAGGGAGAGGGGAGGGGTGGAGGAGGAGGGAGGTGAGGAGGAGGAGGGGAGGTGAGGAGAGGAGAGGGTGAGGAGAGAGAGAGGGTGGAGAGAGGAGATGGGGGGAGGAGGAGAGGGGGGTGGGGAGAGAGAGGAGGGTGGGGAGAGGAGAGGAGGGGTGGGAGAGAGAGGGTGGGGAGAGAGAGGAAGAGGGGAGGTGAGGAGAGAGAGGGAGAGGAGAGGAGAGAGGTGGGGAGGAGAGGGCAGGAGAGGAGAGGAGGGTGGGGAGAGAGAAAGAGAGGAGAGAGAATGGTGCGGAAAGGAACATTGAGGAGAGGGAAGTGGAGAGGAGGAGGAGAGATGAAAAAAGAAAGCAGGAGGAGAAGAAAAGGGATGATAGGGAGGAGGGAGAGGTCCTGAGAAAGGAGGGAGGAAGGAGGAAAGGAGAATAAAAGTATATACAGAGAGAGAGAGAGTAAAGGAGAGAGGGGGAAGGAGGTAGACTCGTGTCCCAACTCTCCTCCTCCTGCCCTCCTCCTCCTGCCCTCCTCCTCCTCCTCCTCCTCCTCCTCCGTCACTATAGGCTGGGGTAATACAGCTGTACTGCTAACAAAGACCAGGTACTTGACTCTGCTCTTTACCTTAACTGCCTCACCTATTCTTCTCTCCCTCTCATCCTGCTACTTTACCCTCCACCCCTCTCCTTCCCCACTCTCCCTCTCTCCTTCACCCTCCTCCCTTTTCCTTCCCTATCCCCCCTCTCCTTCTCTCCACCCTTCTCCTTTCCACCTTCTCCTCTCCTCCCTTCTTATCTCCCCACTCCAACCTTCTCCTTCACCTCCACCTTCCACCTCCTCCTTCCCCCCTCCCTCCCTCCCTCCATCCCCCCTTTCCCCTAACTCACAATCTGTTTTTTATCTCTATTTCCATCATCTATTTTATTCCTTCTTCTCTACTTCCCCTCTTCTAATATCTTCACCCTATTTTCTCTCCTATAGCGTCTCCTTCTCCTCCTCCTCCCCATCATCATCATCATCATCATCATCATCATCATCATCATCATCATCATCATCATCATCAACCATCCATTATATGTTATGTTAGGATATGTTATACTATGTTATGAATATTTTTCCCATTGGTTAGGTTAGGTTAGATTAGGTTAGGTTAGGTTAGGTTAGGTTAGGTTAGGTTAGGTTAGGTTAGTCTTAAGGTGAAAAAGTTGGGGCTAATCTTCAGGTGATTTGATAGAAGTGTTATTTTAAGTCTTGTTGTTAAATGTGAATATTGAGCTAAAAATGTGTGTATGAACGTAACTAAACGTAACAACATTTACAATAGACATGTTTACTAAGGCACAGTGAAGTCCTTAAAGAATTTCTACAATGTTTCGTATTTTTTTATATATATATGTATGTTTTGTGAAAGTATATCATCTGTGGTAATCCTGAGGGGAAAATCCATGTAGTGGACTTCATATACACACCGCACTACGCACACACACACACACAGTAAACACCTCTGACCCCTGACACCCTGTGCCAGCCTTCACGCCAGAGTGGTTACGACAAAGTGTAAAAGAATAAAGGAATTCCTCGGGCAAAACATATTTCACGAGGGACAACAGACCACCCGGTAGATATACTGCGTTGTGTTGTAAATGTAATCAAGAAAACCCTGGAAATGATCCACCTGAGTGACTGTTACCTGGGGATGGACTTAACCCTTCATAATATACCCTTTTATCCCTCCTCCTCCTCCTCCTCCTCCTCCTATTCCATCGTCGAAGTCTATTTCATGAACTGGAAAGTCAGGTCTTGATACGCATTCCAGTGGGTCGTTGGCCAAGACAGCTGGGACACTTTCCAGGATTTCGTGCAGTTAGTAAGTGGAAAGAAAATGTCGAGAATCTGGGAAGTTGGAACTATTGGGATCCATAGCCGAGTATTGTGGCCAGCAGCGAGGGTCTGGAACATTAATCTTTTTTCCAGGAGTGTGTAACTTGGGGAGATATTCATTGTATCTGTTAGGACTGGGTCACTTCTCCCTCGGCCTGGAATTGAATGGCTCTTGCTGGCACAGCTTGTCGCATTCTTTACCCAAGAAAACTCCAAAGGCTTCTGGATTGGGGGGGGGGGGGGTCTGGAAGGGTTGAGGTTATCTCTGTATATATTCTTGGAGTTTGTAGAGGCCGGGTGGGTAGTGCAGGCTGTAGTGAGGGGTTGAGTGCCGCCTCCCTGTGTGTGTATTCATGAAATATTTTGATTCCACGACTGATGTTGGAAAGCAAACAAAGGATTTTAAAACCTTTTGGGTATGAACTCGTGACACTGTCAGTATCAGAATGTGTGTTTTGGAAACAAAACGAAACTTTGGAAAAAAATATTGTTTGTTAACTTGTAAATTTAGAAAAAAACATTATATTTCCCGACTAGTATATTTGGGAAAAGATTTGTTTGTTAACTTGTGAATTTGACGATTCCAGGATATATTTCACAAGATAAACAAAATTGTTGAAGACGTGTTTCTCCTCCTCATGATTTTGATGCACATATTGCAAGAATGAATTATGTTACAAAGCGGAAGAGTGAAGAGCTTTCTTACTCTGCATATGACTGTGCTATAAGATGCAAGGCAGGAGGAATTTTAGGATTCTACTTCGGAAGTTCACGGGGTCAAGAATGTGTGTGTGTGTGTGTGTGTGTGTGTGGAGAGAGAGAGAGAGGTTTTATTGGTATT
Organism: Homarus americanus; assembly: GCF_018991925.1. NCBI lineage: Eukaryota > Metazoa > Arthropoda > Malacostraca > Decapoda > Nephropidae > Homarus > Homarus americanus. Next base: position 4,439,253 of record NW_024723833.1, read on the forward strand.
AAACTTGGGGTTGAAGCCTCTTTTTCCGCGTTAGTACTCTGTGCCAGTGGTGGTGGTGGTGGTAGTGGTGCTGGTAGTAGTGGTGATGGTGATGGTCAGTTGGATGGTCTCGCCTGATGAACCTCGATGGCCACCAACTTTATTTCCACCTCCTCCAATAGTGGACGGTGACAACACAGCGATTTTCAACACACTCCTTAAAAAACTCTCTAATGGTGTATTTTAAACAATATCACGAGGGGAAATACATTGGTGATTCACACAAAGGTACCAAAGGGGTAAAAGGTCAACGTGATAACATGGAGACGAGGGTTCGATCCCCTCAGTTGTTGCCTGAACATGTGAATATTTGTAGCTGGTGATCGTTTGATGTACGGACGTGTTTTGATAAAGAAGAAATCGTTAATAGAAGGATGTAATGATCAGAATAATAGTAATAATAATACAGTAGTTATAAAATAAATAATAATAATAATAATAATAATAATAATAATAATAAATACATATTTTTTCTACAATATTTTCTCCGTCTTCCTAAAATATCGATGGTTTCAATACATTCAACGTGACAAATAAAACAAAACAAAAAATAAAAAAAATACTTAGAAATTGGTAAAAAAATGGGGAAAATATATATAAGGTTGTAATCCGTGGTGAAGGTCTCCCCTGCCTCTCTTACCCTCTCCTACCCACCTTCCTTCCTCCTCCTTCCTACTTCTCCATCCCTACCTTCACCTCCTTCTATCCTCCTACCATCCTTCTCCCTCTCTCCCACCTCCCTACCCTTCCCACCTCTTCCCCTTCCCCCCACCCCTTCCTTCCCTACTTCGTCCCGTTCCTCCTTCATCTACCCGTGTCCCTACCCCTTACCCCTTCGTTCTCCTTCCTTCTTCCTTCCTCCTTCCTTCTCCTTACTCTCCTCCTCCTTCACGCGCCTTCATTATACATTCATAACTCCCCTGTACACCTTCTGACGTCATTCACCTTTCTCTGTCATACACCTTCCTGTCATAATACTCCTTTCCCTCTGTCATACACCTTCCCGTCACACACCTCCTGTCATATATCTTCTTTCCCTGTCACACACCTTTCCCTGGCTATACACACCTTCCGTCATACACCTTTCCTGTCATATATCTTCCCTGTCATACACCTTCCTCTGTCATACACCTTCCCCTGTCATACACCTCCCCTGTCATACACCTTCCCTGTCATACACCTTCCTCTGTCATACACCTTCCCTGTCATATATCTTCCCTGTATATCACCAGGTGTATAAAGGTAATTAAGGTAATGTTTTGAAGAGAGTTTTAAGGTAATTTGATGACGACGTATTTATTACAATGACAACATCCTCATGGTAGTGATTTGTGTGTGTGTGTGTGTGTGTGTGTGTGTGTGTGTGTGTGTGTGTGTGTGTGTGTGTGTGTGTGTGTGTGTGTGTGTGTGTGTGTGTGTGTGTGTGTGTGTGTGTGTGTGTGTGTGTGCAAAATGAAAAGCTCTCAATTTGCCTGTCTGTATGTATATGTGGAATCAAAAGTTGTCTGTCTGTCTGCCTGCCTGCCTGTGTCTGTCTGTTTGCCTGCCTCTGTCTGTCTGTCTGTCTGTCTGTCTGTCTGCCTGTGTCTCTGTCTGTCTGTCTGTCTGTGTCTGTCTGTCTGTCTGTCTGTCTGTTAATCATACACTCGACTCGTCCACCAACTTTCCAGCTCAGTTTCCCGCCGTTGGGACAGAAGATTCACTATAATTTCCCTCCCTCGTTAAGGGACATCTCACGAGGGTTAATGGTCATCTGTGGCATTATCTTGTTGTTGTCAAGGTCTCTGTGTAACTATGCATTTACCTTCATATCCGTTCTCAGGACCCATATGACTCATGGTGATATTATCCTCTTGACGGGGCCTCATTATAGGTCTGATGATATTATCCTCTTGACGGGGCCCTTGTGTTAAAAAGGTGAAATATTATCCTCTTGAAAGCCTCTTGGCATTTTGGTGGTGTTATCCACTTGACGGGGCCCCCTGGTGGTGTCATTATCCACTTGATGGGGCCCCTGTGGTGACATTATCCACTTGATGGGGCCCCTAGTTGTGACATTATCCACTTGACAGGGCCCCTGGTGGTGACATTATCCACTTGACAGGACCCCTAGTGGTGACATTATCCGCTTGACAGGGACCCTAATGGTAACATTATCCACTTGACTGGGCCCTCTGGTTTGTGACATTATCCACTTGACTGGGCCTGGTAGTAACATTATCCACTTGACAGGGCCCCTGGTAGTAACATTATCCATGACTGGGCCCCTAGTGGTAACATTATCCCTTGACTGGGCCCCTGTTCCCTTTACGCACTTGACGGGGGCCTGGTGACATTATCATCCGCGGGGCCCTGGTGAGTACATTATCATGACTGGCTGGGCCCCTGGTGGTGACATTATCCCTTGACTGGGCCCCTGGTGGTTACAGTATCACTTGACGGGAGCCCCTGGTGGTGACTATCACTTGACTGGGCCCTGGTGGTGACATTATCACTTGACGCGGGGCCCCTGGTGGTAACATTATCCCTTGACTGGGCCCCTGGTGGTGACATTATCCCATGACTGGGCCCTGGTGGTAACATTATCCACTTGACTGGGCCCCTGGTGACATTATTGACTGGGCCCCTGGTGGTGTACACTTGACTGGGCCCTGGTGGTAACATTATCCACTTGACTGGGCCCCTGGTGGTGACATTATCACTTGCCAGGCCCCCTGGTGGTGACATTATCCACTTGACTGGGCCCCTGGTGGTGACATTATCCACTTGACTGGGCCCCTGGTGGTGACATTATCCACTTGACTGGGCCCCTCCTTCTCCATGTCGACACTCGGTCTTGCCTGACACTTGGGTTGTACGCACCAAGCTCTCAGAACCTCCGCCAAGTCATAGTCGCCAGAGCAGAGACTTTATATTTTATTCTTCAGTTTCGCCAGGATTTACAGAGGAAATTATGTGATTTTTATTTTTATATATTTATACCAGGTTATTTCTGAAAAACATTACGTATTTCTTAATATTATTATTTTTTACCCCAGGATGTTGAGGATAGAATATATATATTATGCTTTACTTAAATAAAAAATAATAATAATAAATTGAGTAATGAAAAATTTAAATATTTTTGTCAGATTAACTCAAAGTATAAATTTAATGAGAAAATATTTTGTCAGAGAATTACCAAGAAAATATTAATTACCAAGTGTATTGTTATTTTTTTTTTGGGGGGGGGGTATTTTTTGTTTTTTTATAGTGAGAAAGGTGGAAACTTTTCCCTCATTTCTTATGTTTTAAGATTTACTGAGAAAATATGAATATACTTACATAAAAAAAATTCTTGCCAATATTTACCCAAAAAATAGTTTTAAAAATATTTACAGGAATTTTTTTTTATCATTATTTAAAAAAAACGGAAATTTCCTTACCATTTTTTACTGCTAAGGGAAAGTGCAATAAAAGAGAGAGAGAGAAAATTAAGATCAAGAGAAAGTAAGAGAAATATATTAAAAACTATAGAGAGATCATAGCAAGGAGGAGAGAGAGGGACGTACACAATAGAAAAGTGTGAGTTTAGAGCTGGAGAAAGTAGGGTAAGCATATACAAAATAGCGAGTGAAAGAAGAGCATAAGAAAGTTAGGGAAAGTATATTCTCTGTTGTGGGGCATCAAGTTAAGGTCTAAACAAGAGTGAAAGTTAAGTGAAAGTCGTATGTACAAAATTTTTGAAATATGGAAATAAGCTATTGAAAAATATCGATAAAATTTTTTTATGTAAGTAACCCTAGAACATATTTTTTAATCTAAATTGTAAAAAAAAAAATAATAATAATCCTAAAAATATCACTAAAAATATTTGATATATATAAACAAAAAGTTGTAAAAATTAACGAAAATATGAATAACAAAAAATAATTTAGGTGAAAATGGCAAAATGGCAAAATGGCGTCAAGGGTTTTATTTTTATGTCGGAAAAAAAAATGGTGGACACGACGAAGCTGCGTATTACCTGAGAGACACTTACGTGCTTAAAGATGATGTTACCATGACAACCAGGTGGACGGCTGGTGACGGAACAGGTAAACAAGGATTGACAGGTGAAGAAAAGTGGGGCAAGTGTGATGCTAGGAGGGGGAGGGAAGGTGAGGGGGGAAGGGGAAAGGAGGTGGTGGAAAAGAAGAAGAAGAAGGAGGAGACCAAGAAGGAAGGGGATAGCGGAGGAGTAAAGGAAGAGGTGGAGGGAGAATATAAAAAGGGGAAGTGTAAGATGACAGAGAAGAAGTAGGAGGAGGAGGCTTAAGAAGGAGAGGAGGAGGAGGAGGAGGAGAGTGAAAAGCAGCTAATTTAATGGGAGAATTACGGGAGGGAGAGTGGAATAGACCAGGAAAAATGAGAGGGAGGGGAAGTGAGAGGAGGGAGAGATAGACGAGAAGTCAGTGAGAGGGACGCATGAGAGAGAGAAGTGGACAGTCTCAGGTATAGGCCAGGTAGAGTCATATGTGTGTGTGTGTGTGCGTGTGTGTGTGTGTGTGTGCGCGTGCGTGGCAAGTGTGTGTGTGTGTGTGTGTGTGTGCGCTGTGTGTGTGTGTGTGTGCGTGTGTGTGTGTGTGTGTGTGTGTGTGTGCCTGGTGTGTGTGTGTGTGTGTGTGTGTGTGTGTGTGTGTGTGCGTGCGTGTGTGTGTGTGTGTGTGTGTGTGTGTGTGTGTGTGTGCCTGTGTGTGTGTGTGTGTGTGTGTGTGTGTCGGCATCATCAAGAATATAGAAACTGATTTGTTTTTATCTTTTTCTTTTTTATGTTAGACTGAAGAGCCAATTTCGTGGTGGTTGCTGGGGTAACTTCGGTAAACGAATCCATACGAGGGTGTTTGTCGCACTCGAGGCTACACTGAGGCTTCTCGACCCCTATTACCCTTGACAGTTTCCCCACCCTCCTGCCCATCCCCGCTTACCTCTCTGCCTCCCCCCCTGAGGCCCCCCCACAGCCTCCTTTTCAATCTGCCTCCCCACCTCTGCCTCCCCCTGGCCTCCTCCCCATGCCTTCCCCCCTGCCTCCCCCCTGACTCTGGCCCACCCCACCCCCTGCCCCGCCACATATCATCGGGTTCAGCGTTATTACTGTAACTCCAGGAGTCGTGCAAGGGGAGGCGTCCGACCCATTGTGTTTTGTAGGGTGTTGTGACCTGTGTGTTACGACCTGTGTGTTACCATCTGTGTGTTACGACCTGTGTTGCGACCTGTGTTACGACCTGTGTTACGACCTGTGTATGTTAGGTTGTGTGATTGTCTTGTGGTGTGTTGCTGTGTCCTGGTGTTTATATGTAACACTTTTCTCTCTATTGTATGACGCTTTTGTTCTATTATTGTTTGTTTCTAATATGCATGCGTGCGTGTGTGCGTGCGTCAATATGTTAAGGTAAACAAGGCTATTTACATACACTAATAACGTTATCTGGGCGTCACAACACGAGGAAGTTTCTTTAAATAAAATATCCCATATCACTAAATTAGCAATCTGGGGGTCTTGAAATATTGTCCAGTAGATGTAAAGAAGAGACTATCAAGTATAAAAATAAAAACACGTCGATAGTATTTTTTTTTTCCTGATTATAATTTAATGTTTTTGGTACAAGTCAAGTCGTGTTAGTTAGCGGGCTTTTTTTTATGTGTACTTTTATAGTCGATATAATTTTATTCTCGTGATAAATGAATGGAATTTATTATGAGGATGTGAAGAAAAATTAGTATCAAGATTTGTTTATTTATTTTTGTGTTGACTCTAATGTATTTTAGTAACTTTAATAATTAGGGAAAGGTGTTATCAAAGTTTTTATCATTTATTGAACTTATTTTTCACTATCCGGATTTAGGGTCATATTTAGTCGCGTACACCAACAAACATAGTCTTTGTGGCAGTTGTTTACCCCAGGGCTGGCTTGTTTATGACCTGGAGTGAATGAAATGTTTTAATTGGCAGTCTTGTGCATTCATGGGTTGGCTGGCTGGCTCGACGACTGCTGTGTGGTGGCCCTGGTGGCACTATCTAGCACTCTTTGACACTGGCACTCTCCTCCCCGCACCCTCCCACACTTGACCTTCTTAGTAATTTGTTGACCCTGGCTCTGGATGAGGTAATTACCATTCTCTTTAAGAAACTTCAGGTGATTCTGGGTCTAATGATGGCACGTAAAGCGGTTTATTTATACTCTCTCTTAAGTCAACCTGTGTGTGTGTGTGTGTGTGTGTGAATGGTATCTTGAGTGTAAATTCTTGGGTGTAGAGTGTATGAGTGGTGATATGTGCATTAAATATGTATCTAGGGGGTGTATGTGTAGTGGTGGTGTATAGTCATCTGTGTAGGTCTACGTATTCCTGTGTGTGCATTGAGACGTGTTTGTATAAGCGATAATAAAAATGGTATATCGTGTTAATTTTTTTTTTTACAGAACCAACCACCATTTTATCTGGGCCACACACTAATTGGTCTTCACAGAAAAGTATAACGGTGCCAAGGGGAAGAAAACAAGGGGATAATTTGAGGGGAAGGATGAATAGATGAGAGAGAGAGAGAGAGAGGGAGAGAGAGAGAGAATTGATGACACCTTTTTGGATAGGTAAACTTCTCTGAGTTTTTTTTTTCTTCTCACCCCAATAAGAACGTCAATGAATATATAATATCACATTTCGTTCACATCCCCATGACACTATGTTATTTTTACCCCCTCCCTTTCTTCCCTCCTTTCCCCCCCTCTCACCCCCTTCCCTCTTCCTCCTCATCCTCTTCCCCTTTCCCTCCCTACCCCCCTTCTCCTCCTCCTGTTAATTTTCCCTCTCCTTCCCTACCCTTTTCCTCCTTTTCTCCCTTCTCCCCCTCCCTCATCCTTTTCTCTTTCCCTCCCTCCTCCTCCTCCACACTCTTTCTCCCCCTCCCCTCTCCTCTTCTTCCCTACTCCTTCTCCCCATCTCCCTTGCTAAATCTATGATGGAGACTTTTCTGGTTACGTTTCACCTATCTGAGAACGTAACCTATACTTTGAACGCTAGAACGCCCCTCTGAAGAAACTCAAAAGAGATATATCAAGCCCTCGTTCACGTAACACCTGAACGCTCGCCCCTCCATGAAGAATCCCAGGCGATCTATCATACACACTTCTTTCACATCTCCTATAACACCTGGAACCTGGAACACCCCTCCTCTACCTCCCAATTCCAATTCCACCACTAACTCACCCATATCCCCACCCACCCACTGGAGAAGAACTGCCACCCATATCTCACTCTCCATTCCTCTTTCTCACATCACCCAAGTCAGAGATATTTTTCCAGGCTCTTTTTATCTTTCTCAATAAGAGTTATGGATATCCTCTGATCACCGAAAAGGCCACACCAAAGGAGGGAAAAACAAATTGTCATAAAAAAACCCCCAGAAGAAATAGGTGAAGAAATAGGTGATAATTTGTATGAAGAAGTTAGGTTTTCTTCCCGTCTGAGAGAAAAGGCTCAAAATGCCCCGTTTTTCTGGGTTTTAGTTGGATGGTGTGTGTGTGTGTGTGTGTGTGTGTGTGTGTGTGTGTGTGTGTGTGTGTGTGTGTGTGTTCCCTTACCTATTCTTTTTTTTTTTACTCTTCATCCATCTTCTCCGTGACTTTCTCTTATCCCTTTCCCATCCGCCTCCTCTTCTTCTACCTTTTCCTCTCATTTCCCTCCTTCACCACCTTCTCCTCTCTTCCTCCTTTTCACCTCCCCTTCCCTTTCCTCCACCTATTTCTCTATCTTCTTCCATCTTCTTTACCTTCTCTTCATACTTTACTTACTTCCCTCCCTCCCTCCCTGTCCCATCTCTGCCTGTCCCATCCCATGTCTCAGGTGAAGGTGATTATCGTATCAGCCTATCAGTGGTTATGGTCGGGCAAGTAGAAAGAGTGGGAGAGAAGGAGGGAGGGGGTGGGGGAATCAGTGAGGGAAGGGGGAGAGAGAGAGGGAGTAGAAGGACATGAGGGAAGGAAGGGGAGAGCCACGCTTCAAAAACGAGTGGTTTCAAAATTACCAAGACATTTTAAATCCATCTGCGAATTCTAGTAGGATATCGAGGGTTGGGGGGGCGGGGGGGTAATGAAGGAGAAGAGGAGGTGTGGGGGTTGTGAGGGGGGGAGAGACAAGGGGAAGATGTGTGTATTACTCTCCCCCTCCCCCTCAAGTCCCCTCATCCCTTAGCGCCACCTTGTTAAGGATATCACCCCTCGTTGGTTTATGCTTGTATCATATCACCAAAGTTTCCCCCTTATTTACCCCACTTGATAGGTTGGTTTTGGGAAGGTGGGGGGGAAGGGTTTACCTGGCGGCTCTGTCTTAATTAACGGGGCTTTGTGAGTGAATTATTATGTTACCTGTCTTATTTATCGTGGGTTTGTGAGTGAATTATCATGTTACCTGTCTTATTTAATGTGGGTTTGTGAGTGAATTATCATGTTACTTGTCTTAATGGGGGTTTGTGAGTGAATTACCATGTTACCTGTCTTAATTAACGTGGTTTTGTGAGTTTAATCATCATGTTACCTGTCTTAATTAACGTGGGTTTGAAAGTGAATGATCGTGTTACCTGGATGTACCTGTGTTAATTAAGGGCCTTGAGGCAGGTGTGTGTGAATGAATTGCCTGTGTATATACCTTGGTGGTTTATATAACATATCGCTATATATATCATTGTTCAGAAATTTATATCGCGTTGTATATCGATTCATGAATGTTTCTTTGTTTTAATATATCGTCGTCATCTGCTTATTTCATGAGTATATCATTGAATATACCCAGACAATATACCATCTTATATTTACTTGTTAATGAAATATTTAGGTGTATATCGTATTTATATACCGTCTCGTTAAACATATCGGTGCTCAGACGTGTATGTATATCGCCGTATATTCTTTCTTTAACTACGTCGTTGAATATCCATGATCGTTTACCGTAGTATATTCTCCTGGTGAATAAAACTGTAATATACTCTTGATGGTATGCTAGCCTATCATCGTTTCCTCAATATTATTAGACTCGTGAAGGCGTTCAGTGTATGCCATCACCTCCTGCATGAACTGTGGTGAAACTTGATGACACATGCTTTTATGAATGAACCGCCCTCAAGTGTGATAGTGTAGCCTCTTGAACGAGTCTCTGTGTGTAGTGTGATAAGGGTGATAGTGTAGCCTCTTGAACGAGTCTCTGTGTAGTGTGATAAGGGTGATAGTGTAGCCTCTTGAACGAGTCTCTGTGTAGTGTGATAAGGGTGATAGTGTAGCCTCTTGAACGAGTCTCTGTAGTGTGATAAGGTTGATAGTGTAGCCTTTTCAATGAGTCCCTGTGTAGCGTGATAGTGTAGCAGGAGAGGACACAAGATTGTTCTGGCCTGGGTGGTATACTGTACATATATTTTTTTATTGGTTATTGTGGCCTGTGTTCACACCTAGACGGGGGAGTATCTCCGTGTGCTATAAAAATGTTGTTTGTGACTCATAACTCGCGGGTGGATCACCTCTCGCCTCGTGCGCTGTTGTTGTGTGATGGGCTCCCCTTGTTGTGACCTCCCCTCCCCTCCTACCCTCCCCCTATCCCCCGCGCCCCTGCTTCTTTCTGAGTAAGGGGGGGGGGGAGTCTGCTGGTGTCGGTTTCTGTGTCTGTTTGTTCGTCTAGTTACGTTTGTGCGCATTTGTTCGTTCGTCTGTCTGTTGGTTTGTCCGTCTGTTGGTTGTGTTAATTTTCTTCCGCCCGTCTTCAAAACTGTCAGTATGTATTTATGGAAAGTAATTTACTGGGCGAGGAGGAGCAGCTCTCTAGGTAGGCACACACACACACACACACACACACACACAGACACCAAAGAAAATCTTCCTTAGAAAACGTCCTTGACTAATTAGGGGGCGCGAATGAGCATCTCGGCTAAGTGAAATATTAATAATCATTACAGAAGACTTGTTCACGGCCACTTGAGCTCCTTAAGACGCCCAAAGTAATTAAATTGGGCCGTAAAATTGTAAGCTTCGGGGGAGGGAAAAAAGTGACGCTAAAATGATGAGGTTATTACGAGAAAATGAGCTTAGTTGGTCTTTGGAGTAAGCTTGAAAAACTTTGTGAGTGAATACCCGGGTATCTTGAGTAGGGCTCACATGAAAAGGGGGACTACTCTCCCTCCCTCCCTCCCTCCCTCCCTCCCTCCCTCCCTTCCTGATCCATCCACCTGATCCACCTCCTCCTCCTCTCAGTCCTGGGAGGAAAATCCCCTAATGAAGGAAATTTGCTCATTATTATGTGAAGGGTCTTAGCGTGAGGGAAGGGAATTCTGCCATATACATTAGTCTTATTTTGTGTGTGAGTTGGGACCCCTTTACCATATATTGTTTAAAGTTTGGGGTCTTAAACTAATTCCTTGTAGTTCCGTTTTCTTTGTTGTATATATTTTCACTAAATACGGCTTGAATAGGTAATATAAAACCCATTTTTTTATATATATTTGTTCATAATTAAATATTGTATTTTTTTTAATTATGTGAATCTTGGTTTAATATATTATAGAAAAATCAGTGTTCTTATTTTCTGACGTAAAGTGATGTTGTGTCGTGATTGTTGACGTTTTTATAACACTTCAATTAAATCCGGATTATATATGTGACTCGTTTAAGGATACGACCCTCATTACCGTGTGTAGGTTTGTTAGTTTGTTTCATTCCATCAAACCGTAACGTAATTTATGTAATCAGTTTGAGAGTTTGTTGGTGAGAGTAAGAGTACATCCACTCACTCACTTGTACTCGCTCACCTATCATGGTCTTGAGGGGATGAGTACTAAGCATTCATTAAGTGGATCACCTGAATATTATCCACCCGACCACAGGTAATTATTTCTCCCTTCCCCTCCCCTCCCTTCCTCTCCTCTTCTCTCCCCTCATCTTCTCCTCTCCCTTCCTCTCCTCTTCTTCTCTCCCCTCCTCTCCCCTCCTCTCCCCTTCCCCAAAAGTGTTTGGGTAGCTGGATCTTCAAGGTGAAATAAGCTGGGTGAAACCAAGGTATCTCATTAAACAAACAAACCCGACCCGACGACCCGACCCGTCTGACGACTGACCCGACTACCCGAACCTGACCTGACGACCCGACCCTACTACCCGAACCTGACCCGACGACCCGACCCGACGACCTGACGGCCCGACCTGACCCGGACGACCTGACCCGACCCGACCCGATCCATATCAAGACACTCACATGAATCTGAGAAAAAAAAATGCATTACCCCCCAAAACCAGTGACTCATTATACTGCTCTTTAAAACTTTCTGGTCCAAATCTCCCGGATTATTCTTAATTGTCGACACGAGAGGGAAAAAAATTATTTCTCTTTTGAGAGTGGGCTAAAAGGATTGGAGGGGGGCTTAAGGGGTTTGAGTGGGGGGGTTAAGAGGTTTGAGTGGGGGTTTAACAGGATTGAGGGGTTAAGAGGATTGAGTGGGGGGGCTTAAGGGGTTTGGAGTGGGGGGTTAAGAGGTTTGAGTGGGGGGGTTTAACAGGATTGAGTGGGGTTAAGAGGATTGAGTGGGGCTAAAATGATAAAAGTTGGGTTAATAAAATATCTCCATTAAAAGGATTAAGTGGGTATAACAGGATTGAGTGGAGTTAACAGGATTGAGTGGAGTTAACAGGATTGAGTGGAGTTAACAGGATTGAGTGGAGTTAACAGGATTGAGTGGAGTTAACAGGATTGAGTGGAGTTAACAGAATTGAGTGGAGTTAACAGGATTGAGTGGAGTTAACAGAATTGAGTGGGGTTGAAAGGGGTGGGTCACGTCTCTGCATTACCACTTCAAACATAAGGTTAATTTAATGTACAGCCATTACCTGCTTGTGCCCAGGTAAATCTCTGCTTCCTCCTCTACCTGTACTAATTAGGTTACGGATAGTCCTAATGATAATATAGGTAATAGTAATGAAGGTAAACGTATAATAATAGTAATAATTAAGGTAGATGATGATGATAATAATAATAATAATAATAATAATAATAATAATAATAATAATAATAATAATAATAATAATAGCCACCACTACATATAAGAATGATCACCTAATAATGCTATAATTACGCAAATAATCATCTAAATAGTAGTAATTATGATGATGATGATGATGATGATGATAAAAATGATTAAAATTCGTTAAATACTCATTAAATATTAATTAACGATGAAAATACCTAATTATCTGAACTAATAACAATACCTGTAAAAAAAAAGAAAAAGAAAAATATGATAATAAAAATGATAAGGTATCTTGTTCCTGATAATATAATACGTATTTATAATGTGAGTATTATATTAGGTGGAGGCTCAGGTAGCTCTCTACCTGACGTTAATAAATTCACCTGTGTTTCTGGAAGACCTACCTGAGGGTTTTTTTTATGGGGAGTGGGATACTTGACGAATATCCTACTCTGTATGATTTGCGTTGGTGTATGATTGTGTATTATGATGGATAGTTTGGGAGGAGAAAGTGAGAAGAAGGGAGGTAAGGAAATAGGATGAGGGAGAAACGGGGGGGGGGAGGGGAGACGTGTACATTGATGGGTTATGGATGGTGGGGGAGGTAAGGGAGGGGGGAGAGGGAGAGACGTGTACATAGTAGTCTGTATGATAAACCTGTATGATAAACCTGTATGATAAACCTATATGATAAACCTGTATGATAAACCTGTATGATAAACCTATATGATAAACCTGTATGATAAACCTGTATGATAAACCTGTATAATAAACCTGTATGATAAACCTATATGATAAACCTGTATGATAAACCTATATGATAAACCTGTATGATAAACCTGTATGATAAACCTATATGATAAACCTGTTTGATAACCTATACCACACACACACACACACAAGGGCCACACACACAAACAACAAACAAAGGAAGACACCTAAAACAAGACAGCCACGAATCAAAACAACCTGTGGATCTGTGGAGGGAAACGTCAAAGCTTTGTTTATACGGCTTCTGCTGATTGCTTGCTTGTTTGGCTCACCATCACTGTTCACAAGAGCACGGCTACGGCCTCAATAACTCCCCCTCCCCCCACCCCTATCCCCTCACCCCCCTCTCTCTTACAAGTTCACAGACAGACAGACAGAGACACAGACACACAAATAGACAGTTAGGGAGACATACACAGGCAGATAGATACAAACACGCAGGCAGACACACACACACACACACACACACACACACACACACACACACATGATAAACTGGTGCAGGAAGTAAATGAGCTGTGAGGTAGACAGACAGACAGACAGACAGACAGACACATACACAGATAGATAGACAGGCAGGTATACAGATAGACAGGCAGGTAGGCAGGTATTGAACTTGACAGGTATTCAACTAGACAGGAAAAGCGAATGAACTGTCCCTGAACGTGAAGTTGATATAATTGAATGAGTGGGATGGAACAAGAGGGATGGACAGAATAATGGAGGAGAGGTGGATGGTAGGATGGTGGAGGGAGGGTAGAGGAAGGGGAAGGAGAGAAGGAAGGAGGGAGAGGAGAGGAGGGAAGGAGGGTTAAGGACGTGTGTACCTAAAAATTAGATATTTGCAGATTGTGGCAGTTTATACACACACACACACACACACACATACATACATACATACATACATACATACATACATACATGTACATGCACGTAATTAATATGTATATTGGATTAGGATGAAAAAACAGAGATTCCACACACACACACACACACACACACACACACACACACACACACACACACACACACACACACGTATTGAACTAAACTGAAACAAAGAGAATAAATTGGGACTGAAAAACACACACACATAAACATTTGGAGTTTATATATTGAACGAAAATCTGAAGGCAAATATAACGCAATAAATGAGTACAGACAGACAGGCAGACAGACAGACAGACAGACAGGCAGACAGACAGACAGGCAGACAGATAGACAGACAGACAGACAGACAGACAGACAGACTTGGCGATTGGGATTATACTTCAAGGAAAAAAAATTAAATAAAGGCTTAATTCCTCTAATCTTTTCATTATCTATCGAACCTAATCTTTTCATTATCTATCGAA
>NW_024723833.1:4458430-4534770 GCF_018991925.1 Homarus americanus
CAAAACACCGAATCACAGGTAAGAAAGGTCTTAATTACAGGTAAAGTAATCACAGGTAAAATCGTTATCAGAAGTAAAAAGTTTTAATCACAGGTTAAAAAAAAAGTCAACCACAGATAAAAAAAAATAATCACAGGTAAAAATGTCTTAATCATAGGTAAGCAGAAGACTTAATTACAGGTAAACAAAAGATTTAATCACAGGTAAACAAAAGACTTAATCACAGGTAAACAAAAGATTTAATCACAGGTAAACAAAAGATTTATTCACAGGTAAACAAAAGATTTAATCACAGGTAAACAAAGGATTTAATCACAGGTAAACAAAAGATTTAATCACAGGTAAAAAAAATATTAATCACAGGTAAAATATATATTCTAATTCTTCTTTTATTAGCCAGTTTAAGAAAGATTATCCATGTAATTCTATAGCATTGGTCGACTTAATAGAAAATTCCTTTCTCAACAGTACAATACCCAGTTCAATAATATTTACCAATACTCGTTTTAATAATATTTCCCAATACTGTTGTTGTAATATTAGTTAATCGCAGAGCAGTTTCAATAGGTAATTTCCATAACACAAGTACTCTCTCCAACAACAATAAGAACATAATACCATCCCAACCCTCCTCACACACACACACACACACACACCCACACACACTATATAACTTATAAGTAATTCGTACCTCGGAAACTTCCTTAGCAATCATCATAAAAGAAACACAAGTACCTCATCCCTGCCAAACTTTCTCTCGTGTTTTGTTTGCTATTTTTTCGGGTTCTTGGCGCGAATCCGTCTGTAAATTGTTTTGCGAACGGCTCCGAGCTGCTTCCTTTACCCCCCCCCCTCCCCCCTTTGCCATTGTTTCACGAACGACCAACAAGAGTGACCCCTGTTGATTAAACCAGACCTCAGACCGGAATCGAAAGTAGGGTGAGGGGGAAGGGTGAGGGAAAGGGGGGGTTAGGCAGAGGGGGATGTGTTAAAGAGGGGGAGGGGTGGGGTGAGGGTCATGGAGGAGGGGAGGAGTAAAGGAGGGGTGTTAGAGGCGGTGGACAGAAAAAGCAGTCACAGGAAAAAGAGTCACAGAAAAAAAGTCACAATTTTGGCTGTGAGTTTATGTTCCTGTGACACTTTTTCCTGGATTCGTTACTGGCAGGGATACTGTTTCTACTCTAGGGCTCAAAGACAGATCATGGACTTGATGGGTAATGGCTTGAACTGTGTATGATCGTGTTCCGAATTCTCAAAAGGCTCACAAGTTTTTGCTTCGATTCAGAAAAGGTTCACAAGTTTGTGCTTCGATCCCCAAAAGGTTCGTAAATTAAGATCACAAATTTCGAAGTCTTAAAAGTTCTTACTATAAAAACTTAAGACCCAAAATACCAAAGGTTCTTCGTGTAAAATGTAAAACCATGATTCATAAAGCTTCGTACGTTCAAGGATAACTATATTATTTCTCAAAGGATCGTACGTGAAAGTTTAAAGACCATGATTCTCAAAAAAATTTCATACGTTAAATTTCGCATCAACTGAGAGACGTGAGAACACATAACAAATTCACTTAAGCTACGACACAACAATGGCTCTCAAGATGGTACCAATATTATGCTGAGCCTTTACCATAATTATACATACCTTCTCTTATCACCAACCAGGGGAGAAATCTTACTTAGGAATATTTGAGGATTTAGACCCGGGAGTGTTGTTGGTGTTTGTAGTTTTAAAATTATCTTACGTATTTTTGTTGTAGAATTTGTGATTATTTTTCTGGCTTTTGTGATTTTGGGTCTGTAAAATCTCTCTCTCTCTCTCTCTCTCTCTCTCTCTCTCGTGTGGGTTAGTAATATTGGTGGTCGTAGAAGGAATGTTGGCTAGTAGTGCAGGTGTTGGAGGATGTTAGCAAAATTCAGGAACTACTAGCACCTCTTTAAATGCCCTCAATAGTACTAGTAACCCAAAGCTACTAGCACCCATTAAAATGCCCTCAGTAGTACTAGTAACCCAAAGCTACTAGCACCCCTTAAAATGCCCTCAGTAGTACTAGTAACCCAAAGCTACTAGCACCCCTTTAAAATGCCCTCAGAAATACTAGGAGCCCATAGCTACTAGCAATCACCGAGGTAGTGTATACAGGTATATATAGTTTCATCAATAGGAGGGGGTGGTGGGGTAATCCTGGAGAGATTGGAGTACACTGTGTTCGGGTGTTGTGAGGCTCGGCTGTAGATAGTGCTAAGCGGCCATACACACACACACACACACACACAAACAATATACATTCACTATTTTTCCCCCGTATGTTTGTTTTTGTTTGTATACAATTCCAACAGTACTGTATTCTATTATTTAAAAGCTTCAATATTGTTAATTTGTTGTATTTGTTCGTTGTTTTTAGGGATATTTTAATGTTTTTGCCATTTTTTTTTACTTTACATATAAATATTTTTTTTGTCCTCGATGTTTGTGTATTTGTTTTTTGTTGTTAATTTATTTAGTTATTTTTAGTATTTTTTTTTCCTCTGTGTTAGTGGAAGTTGTGCCAGAGAGCAACGTCCGTCTGTCTGTCCGTCCTTTCGTTAGTCCGTCAGTCTGTCCGTCCTTTCGTTAGTCCGTCAGTCTGTCCGTCCTTTCGTTAGTCCGTCAGTTTGTCCGTCCTTTCGTTAGTCCGTCAGTCTGTCCGTCCTTTCGTTAGTCCGTCAGTCTGTCCGTCCTTTCGTTAGTCCGTCTGTTTGTCCGTCCTTTCAGTCCACATCAGCGTCTGTCCTTGGGGTCCGTCAGTCTGTCCGTCCTTTCGTCCAATCAGTCTGTCCGTCCTTTCGTTAGTCCGTCAGTCTGTCCGTCCTTTCGTTAGTCCGTCAGTCTGTCCGTCCTTTCGTTAGTCCGTCAGTCTGTCCGTCCTTTCGTTAGTCCATCAGTCTGTCCGTCCTTTCGTTAGTCCGTCAGTCTGTCCGTCCTTTCGTTAGTCCATCAGTCTGTCTGTCAATGGTTTTGTTATTTCTTTACATCAATTGACATTATACAGGGGTGATCTCATTAGGGTCTGTTACCTGTATACCTGTTGTGGTGCCAAACCCGACAGAGAACCAAACCCGACAGAGAACCAAACCCGACAGAGAACCAAACCCGACAGAGAACCAAACCCGACAGAGAACCAAACCCGACAGAGAACCAAACCCGACAGAGAACCAAACCCAACATTTCACTCCAACTCTCTCATTCCAGACAATAAATACCCAGGGTCATGGGGCAATAGGGTCATGGTCAGGGCGCTGGTCTTTGATGTGGTAATGACCTGAGGCAGTAGTGAAGTAAATTGACAGGTAACTGGCTAAGAGACGAGGGTGGAGATCAAGGTGTGTGAGGGGGGAGGGGCAGAGGGGTATGAGGGAGGAGATGAGAGGGGGGGGAGGGGCAGAGGGGTATGAGGAGGAGATGAGAGGGGGAGAAGGAATGGAGGGAGGGATAGGGAGAGAAAGGTAGAAAAGAGGAGAGAGGAAGGAGGGAGAGGAGAGAAAAGGATTGAGAGGAGAATAGAGGAAAGGAGGAGGAAGAGGGATGGAAGGGATTTCAGAAGAGAAGAGGAGAGATAAAAGAGAGGAGGGTGATGGAGAGAAGAAACGAGGTTGAGGTTGATGAAAAGGGGTGAGAGAGGGGAAAAGAAGAGCTGGAAAGGAAAGAGGGAGGGAAGAGAATGGATGCGAAAGGAGAGAAGGGAGGAGGGGAATAAAAGGGGGGAGAGGGATAAGAAGGGATGCATGAAGAGAAAGAGGGGAACTGAAAGGAGAGTAGTTGGAATTAAGTGACAACAGAGGGGAAGTGAGGGGAAGGGGAAGATAGACAAGGACGGGAGATGAGAATGAAGAAGAAATGAAAGAGATAATGAGACTTGATGAACAGTAAGTGTAATAAGGGGGAAGGAAGGAAGGAACAAGGGGTGAGAAGAGAGCAGGGGGATCAGGAAGAAGAAGGAAGGAAGGAAGGAAGTAGGAGAAGGGGGAGGGAAGGATTGAAAGGGGAAGTAAGGGGATGGGGATGAGGGTGTATGAAGGAAAGGGTGTAATTTGTGTAATTTGATAATGGTAGGCAAAGGAAGACGGTTCCATAGTAACGAGGGGAGGAGCGGGTAGTGGCTTTGTTTATTATCTGCTGTGGTTTCTCCTCCTCCTTCCCTACCCCCCCCACCTATCCCAGACTCCCCCTGACCCCACCCCACAATAATACCCCCTCACCTCTGGTTTCTATGCCAACATCAAAGTCTCGGATTTTCTATGGTTTAAGGTGCTTTTCCCCTCACCTGACGTCAACAGATTTTACCTTACTCTCACCTGATGTAGACAGATTTTACTTGACTCACCTGAAGAGAACAGATTTTACCTTACCCTTTCAGTCAGTCCAGGTCATTCAGTTAATCATACGAGGTTAAGGGTCATTTAAGTTAAATCACGTCAGGTCAGATTAGATCAGATTAGATCAGTCAATTCTTATCAAGTCAGGTAATTTTGTCAGGTAGTCATGTCAAAATAGGTAACTTAAAGTCAGGTCATATCAGGCCAGCCAGGTAGATCAAATCAAGTCATTTAGTCATATGTCAGGTCATTCAGTCATTATTTAATCATATCAAGTCAGGTCAGTCAGTCATATTAAGTCAGGTTATTCAATCATAACAAGTCATATCATTTAGTCATATCAAGTCAGGTAATTCAGTCAGATCAAGTCAGGTCATTAAGTCATATCAAGTCAGGTCAGTCAGTCATATCAAATCAGGTCAATTAGTCTTATCAATCAGGTTATCAGTCATATCAAGTCAGGTCAGTCAGTCGTATCAAGTAAAGTCAGTCAGCCGTATCAAGTTAGGTTATTCAGTCATCAAGTCAGGTCATTCAGTCGTATCAAGTCAGATTAATTCAGTCATTAAATTTAATCAGATCAAGTCATGCCAATCATTCATATCAGTTCAGGATACTCAGTCATATCAAGTCAGGTTATTCAGGCATTAAGTCAGATCATTCAGTCATATCAAGTCAGGTCATTCAGTCATATCAAATCAGCTTAATTCAGTCATTCCATTTAGTCAGATCAAGTCCTGTCAGTCAGTCGTATCAAGTCAGGTTACTCAGTCATATCAAGTCAGATTAATCAGTCATATAAAATCAGGTCATTCAGTCATATCAAATCAGATTAATTCAGTCATATCATACAGTCATATCAAGTCAGGTCAGTCATATATATATCAAGTCAGGTTACTCAGTCATATCAAGTCAGGTTCATTTATATCAAGTCAGGTTACTCAGTCATATCAAGTCAGGTCAGGTCAGGTCAGGTCAGGTAAAGAAACACATGAACAGGTGAAGACCAATCTCACCTTACCTGCCTCCCTTAACCCCCTGGCCTTCTCTTGCTCCTTGGTGTTCCTCCTTGTGTAATATAAATCAGCTTCGTTGAGTTCACCTTCAAGTCTCCTCCGTGAGTCTCTTCCACCCTACTTAATTAGGTTTAATGACGTTAATTACAGGTGATTTGGCCAAGGTGTTTATTTAAGGAGTTTAGGGGTGGTGGTTTATGATTCTTTATTCTGTCTGGTTGGGTCTTTAAGCTTTGATCTATATATAGGAGGCTGGGGGCTGGGGATAGGGGCTGGGGGTGGGGCTGGGGGTGGGGCTGGGGATAGGGGGTGGGGATAGAGGCTGGGGCTGGGGGTGTGTATACTTTTTTGTGAGACACCCTGTATTTCCTTGAGTGTGTGTATACTTTTTTGTGAGACACCCTGTATTTCCTCGATAAATTAACACCTCTGGTCCAACCCATTAACAACTCTCACACAGTAATTATGGCTGTTAGAGGACCTGTGTGTGTGAGGTGTTTGTTCCTCTTTCCCGATAGTGCCTTCCTTCCTTCCTTCCTTCTTTTTTCCTTCCTTCCTTCTTTTTTCCTTCCTTCTTTCCTTTTTTCCTTACTTCCTTTTTTCCTTCCTTCCTTCCTTCCTTCCTTCCTTCCGTCTTCCCTTCCTTTCTTTCTTCCCTTTATCTTGCTCCCTCCCTCCCTCAAGCTTTCCATCCGTCCTTTTATCCTCTTTCTGTCCTTCCTTCTTCTCCATCCGTCTTTTCTTAAAAATTTCCTTCCTTCCTTCTTTCCTTCCTTCCTCTTTCATTCCTCCATGAATTGTTTCTCCCTACCTCCTGACTGTTTACCCCTCCCTGAATTGTCTCTCCCTCTTTCGTCCTCCCTCTCTCCCTGCAGTATTTCTACCATCCTTCTCTCCTTCCATCCTTTCCTCCCTAGATATCATATTTCCTTTCTTCTTCCGGCACTATTCTCCTCACCTATCTAACCACTGTTTCTTCTCTCCCTTCCCTCCGTCCCTTCCTCCCTTTCCCTCCCATCCCTCCCCATCCTTCAGAGCCAGATGGTGCCGACGAATCGGTAATTATGCTAATAAGACGCTGAGGCAGGCTGGCGGGTTATTAGTTAACTCTGTGAACTTTCTATGACCCAAGACACGCCTGCTCCGCCCACGCCTGCCCGTCTGCCTGTCCTGCCCAAATGCCTCAGCCACCCACACACCCGCCCCACCCACATGGCCAGCCCCCCCATACGTCCGCCCAGCCTCCTGCCACACGTCCGCCCAGCCCCCACACGTCCGCCCAGCCCCACACGTCCGCCCAGCCTCCACACACGTCCGCCCAGCCTCCCACAGCCACGTCCGCCCAGCCCCACACGTCCGCCCAGCCCCCCACACGTCCCGGCCTGCCAGCCCCCACACACGTCCGCCCAGACCCCACACGTCTGCCCAGGCCCCATACCTCCGCCCAGCCCCACACGTTCGCCTAGCCCCCCCCACGTCCGCTCATCCCCCCACACGTCCGCCCAGCCGCCCACACGTCCGCCCTCTCCCTCTATACACACCCACCTTTCTGTCTAATTTTACTCCCAGACACCAGACCTTCCGCCCCTCCACTCGCCAGCCTTAGGTGATGGTGAGTCAGGTCGGCGGACGAATCTTCCACCAAGCGTTAGGGACATGTTGTGTACTTGTTCATTCACGTTTTGTTTTTGTTAAGAAGTCAAGCACTAGTGACGTGTCTTTGCGTTTATGTCGTATTGATGCATTTAGTTACAAGTTTTTGATGATGAAGTGTTTGAGTGTTATGTAATGTGTTTGTTATATACGTTTTAATTGACCTCTTGACTCAGCTCCGTCCAGGTGATTCGTGACGTAGATGTCGAATCATTTTTTCCCTTAACGTTTGATATAATATAAATAATATAACCCGGAAATGTTTAATATATTCCAGCTACGTATAATATATCCATATAAAATTCAATACACTTGTAGTATTTGATAATAGATTTAATATACTTGGGTAATATTTAAAATACCTGTGTCTAAAAGGTATTTCCTGAAGTTCAAAATGAACAACTTATGACCCAGAGGAAAACAGGTGAGCATTAAGTACGACCAACACCTTCCAGGAAAGGTCATTAAAAAATTATCTCGGATGTGTTGACACGTATAGGACAAAGACGAGACGGGGCGGGGCGGGGCGGGGCGAGGCGAGGCGAGGCGGGGAATATCTTTTAGAATAGGCAGAAACATTTAAGCATATATAAACCAGAGAACAAGATGGACTACTATTGTCTGGGGGGAAGGATTGGGTAGTATCTCACAGGTGTGTTCTGAGGTCTAAGGAGCCGGATTAGGTGCTACTCTAATTAATTAATTGGTGTCTTGGTGCACCACACTGTATTAAGAGGTTACCAAGTGTGTGTATGTATGTATGTATGTATGTATGTATGTATGTATGTATTTTGGTAAGCGTTATAAATAGGGGAGGTAGGAATTCGAGACATTTTGAGGTTTGACGTCATTACCTTAATAAAGGTGTGGGTATATATAGACAGGTAAACAGCTGTTCCTGATTAGAATTTCCAGGTAGACGCAACGTGGGCTTTGATGAGTCACTTGAGGGGATGAAAGTGGCCATTATATTATCTTGTGAGTTTTATGAGTACAAGAGACGTTAATTGAGTACAGGGGACGTTTATTGAGTCCAGGTGACGCTTATTGAGTCCAGGTGACGCTTATTGAATACAGGAGACGTTGATTGAGTCCAGGAGTACTTAACCTAACCTAACCTCATAACCACATACGTGATCCCTTAGACAGCAGGTGTGTGTGTGTGTGTGTGTGTGTAGGTGTGTTTACGAGTAGTTGGGATACCTGTACGGTGAGTATGATGGGTATTAGCGGCTGTGTTGTGGTGGGGGGGTGGGGGCTATGTTTACACCCCAACTATCAACATTTAGTATATTAATAGAGGTTCCTGGAATTTCCTGTTGGTACGGAAAAGGAGGAGGAAGAGAGTGTGTGTGTGTGTGTTCGTTCTTGGACAGAGTTAAGAAAATTGTTTTTAGGATAAATATTTGGCGTGAGAGAGAGAGAGAGAGAGAGAGAGAGAGAGAGAGAGAGAGAGAGAGAGATAGCAGTGACGTCTAGCTGACAAAAGAGAGAGATTTGGAACTGATACTTTAAAGGAGAGAGAGAGAGACAGGCAGTGCTAAGAGGCTTCTAGGAAAGCGGAAATTTATATTCAGAGAGAGAGAGAGAGAGAGAGAGAGAGAGAGAGAGATGTCGGGAAGGGAGGGAGTGGAGAAAGTGGGAAGAGAAAGAAGAATGAGAGGATGAGATGGAAAGGAGGAGGAAGAAGGGAACGAGGGATGGACGGAAGATAGAGAGAGAGAGAGAGAGGAAGGGAAGGAGAGATGAGAAAGGAAGAAAGGGAGGGAGGAAGAAAGGAAGTAAGAGAGGAGTGAGGGAAGAAAGAAGGGAGGGAGGAAGGAACAGCACACCTCTCTTCTCTCCACCTCAAACGAAGAAAAAAAACTACACATGAATGAAAACGTGACATCAAAAGCTCCACTTTGTAATATTTTTTTTAAGCTCGAACACCAGCTAGAGAGAGAGAGAGAGAGAGAGAGAGAGAGAGAGAGAGAGAGAGAGAGAGAGAGAGAGAGAGAGAGAGAGAGTGTGTGTGTTCCCTACTCTCCTCACACATGGAACACCCTCAGAATAAATTGTCATCATTAATCAGATTTTACGTTGGTAGAAAAAGAAAACAGAAAAAAAAATCTTTGTGTAAATGTAAAGTCTAATAGATATTGTTATTAAGTGATCAAAGAAAATGGAGAGAAACATGAAAAGAAAACGAAAAAAAAAAAATACAAAAATTATAATACTATTTTTAATCTCATTTTAGTGTTAGTAATGGGAATTATGTCTCAGTAACCAACGAAAAAAAGTGATATTTTAATAAAAGAAATAAAAGAAAGTAGGAATTATTTGTGTTTTATTCTGTACACTTGGGGGTCATTAGAACGATTAGTGGTGACAGACAGACTCGGTTTATTGTGATCTAGTGAAACGGGGGGGGTTATTGTGTGTGTGTGTGTGTGTGTGTGTGTGTGTGTGTGTGTGTGTGTGTGTGTGTGTGTGTGTGTGTGTAAGCGTGTTTCTCTCTCCACACGGGCCAGCGGTGAGGTATAATTACTACTGCTGTATTTCTCGTGACGTCCTGATTGGATTAAAAACTGGGAGAACGGACGTGGGCGAGGATTATTAGCTGTGGCTCCATTTGTCCTGTGTGTGTGTGTGTGTGTGTAGTGTGTGTGTGTAGTGTGGTGGCGGTGGTAGTCTGTTGAATTTAGAACAACAGTAATATACAGTGTGCCTTATGTACCTGAACTTCCTATATACTTTATTATCTATCGTATAAAACTGTATCGGTTAACTAGACCTCATAATTATTACAAATATACTCCACAAATGCCATTAATATTTACCTGTAACTTAGCTTCTCAGTAAGGGACCATTTCCGGGTACCTTAACTCACCCTCTCGCTCAGGAAACAAAAGAAACTCGCATTTTAAGGTTATTTACGGAGGTTTTGTTTATTCCTTGCCTCCATCATGTGTTTGTAAACAGTGAGCTGCCATTAAGACCATAAGGTGTAAGGTTATGACGCACGAGGGGTGGAGGTGTGTTGGTAGGTGGTGGTGGTGAAGGGGTGATTGTGGTAGGTTAGTAGGTGGTGGTGGAGGGGTGATTGTGGTAGGTTAGTAGATGGTGGTGGTGGGGTGATTGTGGTAGGTTAGTAGGTAGTGGTGGAGGGGTGATTGTGGTAGGTTAGTAGGTGGTGGTGGAGGGGTGATTGTGGTAGGTTAGTAGGTGGTGGTGGAGGGGTGATTGTGGTAGGTTAGTAGGTGGTGGTGGAGGGGTGATTGTGGTAGGTTAGTAGGTGGTGGTGGAGGGGTGCTAATGGTGGATTGATTGGTGGTGGTGTGGTGGTTATGGTGGCTAGAGGCATGTGCAGTGGAATACTGTGTGGTGGGGTTCATGGATGGAGGGGAGGTGGATGGAGGGGATGTATACGGGAGGCAATATGGAGGGATGGAGGTGGAAGGATAGTCAAGAAATACAAACAAACAGGATAGATTATTTACCTGCAGGGAATAGGTTATGTGGATGGAAGGTGTGTGGAGTGCTCAAGTCTGTGGAAGGTATAGGGTTACATGGAGGAGGTAGGGAAGTGGAGTAATGGAGTGAGAGAAGGAGTGGATATGTGTGTGTGTGTGTTAATGTGTGGGTGATCAACATGAAGAGGGAAGGTGTAGGGGTAGCAGACGGTGAACACAGATTTGGTGGTGAGTGGGTGAGGGGTCCGTCTGTGTGTGTTAGTGAAATGATTGTAAGGCGTCTGGGAAATTGTGTAGGGGAAAGATGATGTAAGGGAGAGGGAGGACCACATATTTTGCCAGCATGTTGAGGCATGGCAAGGGAAGACCATGTAGTTAAGCAACATAAATACTTAAAAGGACTGTATGAGGAGAGGGGGGCAGGAAAGACAGCATAATTTTGAGCAAGATAGACACAGGTGCGGAAAAGATAATAACCATTTATTTCAGCAACATAAACAAGTTGAAATAAAATCTTCCCTTGTGGTAATCTTCAGGTTTATTTCTCTTGCCTTTGACCTCTTGAAAAAAATATATTTCACTCAAAAAAAAAAAACAAAGTTGTGGATGGTCATAATTCAGTATTGTTCTTGTTTATGTGACTGTTATTACACCCTGGGGGGCAGACCAAACGACGGCCCCGTATCTAAACTCATTTACGTATGCGTGCGTCAGTATATTTATGTGTGTTTGTGTGTGATGTATATTGTGTTGTGGTATGATCCAGTGCCCGGGGCGGTGGTGTGGGAGTCAACACAGTGTACAGGGATCATGCGGGGTGTTGTCGACACTGGGGGCCGGTCTATTGCTCTGTTTTGGTCGTGTTGTCTCTGTATTGGTCGGGGAGGAGGAGGAGGTCGAGGAGGAGAAATGGTAAGGAGTGGTGAGGAAGGAGGAAGAGAAATGATAAGAAGGAGTCAGGGAGGAGGACGAGGAGGAGGAATGGTAAGAAGGGGTCAGGGAGGAGGAGCAGGAGGAGGAGGGGAAATGAAGGAGTCAGGGAGGAGAAATGGTACGAAGGAGTCAGGGAAGAGGAGGAGAAATGGTACGAAGGAGTCAGGGAAGAGGAGGAGGAGGAATGGCAAGAAGAAGAGAAATAAAATGAAAAAAATTGAGGGAGGTAGAGAAGGAAGAGAAAAAGGAAAAGAAGAGCTGTGACGCATTAAAACAGAAGAGGTCGACAAGTTGAAGTGACGCAAGAATCAGAAGGATAAACGAACGATAAAAAAAACAACAACAACGAGGAAATTAGCGTTACCGAGAAGCAGCAGCAGGAGGAGGAGGAGGAGGAGGAGGAGGAGGAGGAGACACACACACACACTCTCTCTCTCTCTCTCTCTCTCTCTCTCTCACTTCTTCCGAGACCCAGCCAAGAACACAATGGGTCTTAGAACAAACACACCACATGACCTCCTTAGGGAAGATCCTGTTTCCTTGTAGCCATTGTTAAAAAAAATAAATAAAAGCTCTGAAGTGCGTAAATAATTTGTATCTTTTTAGGGAATGTTCTTAATTGTATAGTGGGTATTTTCCTCGCATGGGGGACAAGTGGGTTATTTTTTAGTATAGGAAGCAGCGAAATGTAAAGAGACAGACAGACAGACAGACAGACAGACAGATTCACATGTCCTCACAGGTGATATTCATGTATAATTAATTTGTCTTGATATTTTGTCGGGTTTTTTTCCGCTTATACAGTACCCCCCATAAAAGAACGTTATTGCTGGCGATGTTTCGTCTGGCGGAAGCTCCCGTGTTGTGTGTCATAGCGGGTGGTGAGGAATATACTACCAGGTAATGTTCTTTATTTGTTCCGCCTGGCACTGTCATAATACCTGGCACCTTATTGACTGAAGAGCAGAAATATTTTCGTGTTTTATTCATGTTTTTTTTTGTGTTGGTTTTTCCATGAGTTGTGTTGACCTTGTAAACAAATATTGACCTCTGGAAATTATTTACACTCTGGAAATTTGGTGTTTGGAAATTATAGAGATCTTAGAAATGTTTATCCCCGGAAATCGTTCTTATTTTAGATCTTTTTGACCTTTCGGGGAAACTCTTCGTTGTGGATATACTTGAGTTTTGGGAATATTTGTTACTTTTGAAAACGTAATTGTGTGTTGGTCTTAATGA
This sequence comes from Homarus americanus, assembly GCF_018991925.1. Lineage (NCBI taxonomy): Eukaryota > Metazoa > Arthropoda > Malacostraca > Decapoda > Nephropidae > Homarus > Homarus americanus. The sequence continues at coordinate 4,471,082 of NW_024723833.1, forward strand.
AGGGATGTAAACAATGCCTCGGTTGTTGACAAATACTCCAGTTGAGGTCCAAGTCATAATACTCACCTGCTGGGAATAATGAACCTTAATTAAGCACTAGTTGTGATTGGTTGAGTGGTGGGACGTTTTTCAGGGCATCTCTGTGATTGGTTGAATGGTGTGATGTTTTTCAAGGCATGACTGTAATTGGTCAGGTGGTGTGACGTTTTCCAGGATTGACTGTAATTGGTTGAGTGTAGTGACGTTTTTCAGGATATGACTATGATTGGTCGGGTGGTGTTGGCGTTTTCAGAACATGACTGTAATTGGGTGAGTGACGTAACGTTTTCCAGGATATAATTGTGATTGGTTACGTTTGGTGACGTTCTTAAGGACTCTTGAACAAATTGATATCTGATTGGATGAACGGTGTGACGTCAGAGTACAAAAGCAATTGCCTGATTGGTGGATTGGGACGAGGCCCAAGTAGATGACGAATACCCCTTTTTTCTTCTTTTTCTTCCAGATAACTGAAGACATGTCACCAAGCTTTTATCATATATTGGCAGCGTATTTCTTTCTTCATGGTTACCTCTGCAACCCGAATAAAGTAAAAAGTCTCTCTGTCTGTCTGTCTGTCTGTCTTTGTCTGTCTGTCTGTCTGTCTCTCTGTCTGTCTGTCTGTCTTTGTCTGTACGTCCTTCGCCATGAGACACGTTTTTGTTGGTGTTGACAGCGGGAAGTTGGTGTGATTTATTGTCCTTCTGACTGAAACAGATTATTATTATTATTATTATTATTATTATTATTATTATTATTATTATTATTATTATTATTATTATTATTATTATTATTATTATTATTATTATTATTATTTATTATTATTTTATTTATTTTATTTATTTTATACTTTTTTATTTATTTTTATTATTATTTTATGTGTATTTTAACCTTTGCTGTTTGAAGTTTATAGAAAAAAAAATTGGAATTACTCAATGAAAACAATTTTATAGAATGTTGCACAAAATAAACTGATAAATGAAATTGTTTGTAGTTAAGTCTTTTGATATTATTATATACTGTATATGTTTTGAACCAGGTAACCCAATTAGTGAAAATGTTACATAGACGAGATAAAGCATCAGTGGTTAAAATGTGTGTGTGTGTGTGTGTGTGTGTGTGTGTGTGTGTGTGTGTTATTTAGAGGAGGTGGGGTCAGGGGGGGGAGAGTGGGGTTTGAAAATTTAAAAAAATCGTGATTGGATTCCATTTTAATCCAATTAGGCAAAATGTAATACAAAGATGAACCTCGAGTTTTTCTTTGGGTAACTGAGTAAATGTAGAGACCTCACCTCCTCCATTTCCTCATCCTCCTCTCCTCCCTTCCATTCCCATTCTCCTCATCCCTCCCCCTCCTTCCATTCCCCCCCCTCCTCATCCCTTCCACTCCCATTCCCATCCCTCCCTATCCCCACCCCCTCATCCCATTCCCACCCCTCCTCCCCTTCCCCATTCCCATCTCCCCCATCCCTCCACCCATTTCCATCTCCTCCTCATCCCCTTCCTTCTCGTTCTCTCCCATCCTTTCACTCTTCCACCCTCTCTCTCCCTCCCCCTCCCCCACACACACACACACAACATTACAGCAAAAGGTGTTTTTCTATGCGAGCTCATCCAATACCTGACGCTTCGTATTTTTTAAGGGTGCATTCCTCCCCCATCCCTTCACCTTTCCGGCCCTCCCTCTAGTAATTCTGAGAGGCTTGAGTTCGATGCCCAGGAGATATATGCTACCTTTTGGGTGGAAATATTATCAGGGAGAACAGGACGACATCACCAGGGAGTTAAGTGTTTATGGTAGGCGGGGTAGGAAAGGTGAAGTTACTAGCAGGAAGGAAAAGGAGAAATTATCGGGAGGAAAAGGGAGGAATGAACATGGAGGAAAAGGGAGAAATTAGCAGGAGGAATGAACAGAAAAGGGGAGAAATTAGCAGGAGGAAAAGGAGAAATAAGCTTGGACGAAACGAGAAAGGGAAAACTGACAAAATTATTAGTGAGTTGAGAGAGAGAGCGAGAGAGAGGAGAGAGAGGAGACCTGATCTTTCCCTCATAGGTTATCCCAGGGCTGCCTTCATCAGTGCCAGACACTCAAAGGTCTTCTTGACGTCTGTGGAAGTGAGGTTGTGTGGTGGGCCTATTGAGTGGTGCGACCAAGAGTTATGGAAGTACGATACTATGTGTGTGTGTGTGTGTGTGTGTGTGGTTATATTCGTGGTTGTGTTGTTGAGGAAATAAAAAAAAAAATTTGATGGTACATAATGTTATATGTTTCAAATTGTTTATCGTTTACTAAAGTTTCCCTTTTTTTCTGTTTTTCTTCCCTGGTTCTTGCTTTTGGGGATTTATTTTCGATTTATTTTTCTACTTATTATTTTTCTTCTTGTTTTCATACTTACTGGTCATCGGTTGCGTGTTATGTCTGTTTATCCTTTGCAAAATAACAATGTGGTATTTTATTACTATTTTACGCTTATTATTGTTAGTTTATTATTATCTTTCATCCCTTACAGAGCCACACGATACGTAACTCTGAAATAATATCGAATGTGACGTATATATCCACACATGTGACGATGATATCAGTGATTTAAAGTTCTTGTAAACACAGGAAACATAATACCGATAGTTAGCGAGAAACACACGAGTCAAGGTGGACCGGAAGACCTCAGTGTTTGTGTAATGATGAAAGGAGTGAGGCACGTGTAGCAGGTATACAGTTATCAGTGGGTGGTTGGAGCTATGAATTGGGACCTAGAGGCCGTGTTTGCTCCTATGTGAGGGTCAATATCAACAACCGACACGAATAATCAGGGGTAAAAGGAAGGGTCTTTTAGGAGCCTTCAGTGAGCATCTATAAGCCAGAGATAACAAGAGAGTAATTAAGGGGTAAAGGACGAGCACAGAGAGCCCATATCAACCATCAGCAGTCATCAGCAGTACTCCGGCAGCGTCAGCAGGAGCAGCGACTGTACAATCAGGAACTGTCAGCTAGCAGGAGATGGTGACAGCATCGTGGGCGAGGCAACAGCAGCAGAAGCAGCAAAAGGAGGAGCCAGTTGGACAATGGCTGGTGATGTGTTGAAAATACTATGAGGTACCGTGGCCCTCAGTACATCATGGGTGTACCGACACCGGGCCGGCCCCCACAACCTTGTAACCCACCCGCCTCCATCACCCCCACCATCACCACCACCCACAGGAGGAACCATGGCCATGTACTTCTACGCTGCAAAGCTACATGTGCCGTTCCTCAAGGTAAGTTTGTGTACCTGTGGTGTTCCTTAAGCTGACTTCTGGTACCTGTGGTGTTCCTTAAGTTTATGTACCTTTGGTGTTCCTTAAGGTGAATGTTAATGCTTTTGGTATTACTCAAGGTAAAATTATGTACCAATGGTGTTCTTTAAGCTGACTTCTGGTACTTGTGGTGTTCCTTAAGCTGGCTTCTGGTACTTGTGGTGTTCCTTAATCTGACTTCTGGTGCCTGTGGTGCTCCTTAAGGTAAGTATTGTCACCTGTGTTGTTCAAGATACTCACCATCCAGGTATAAACTTATGCTTTATTATTTTATTTATCCAATCAGGTATATACTGTATATTCTACCTATCCAGTAAGGTATACAGTATATAATATATTCCTATGCGTATACTGTACAGAGCTACGTCAAAACCCACTACACTGAATATGTCCAGACAGGGATATATTTAGCACTGTTTTCTTTACCATTATGCTAATTTCATCACAGTATACCTGGATATATTTTTTATCAAGGTAAATTAATAAACAGGTCATATGACATTAACCTTCATAGATATACAACATTATACTAAACATACACAGATTATAACTTAGTATATCACTTAATACTGAAAGATATACTGATTCTGCGAGTACAAGTATATTTTATTTCCTAATATAACGGTGGTATAATATGCTCTGGCATGCTCAGGTAAAGAATGTTCGTAATTAAACAAACTCTTCAGGTATGTTAAAGGTACACCAGTGAATTGATTATATTATGTTAAATATTCTGTTATATCCTTGGTTATATGCACCGATCTATGCTCTTAACTTATGCTCCTGTGTTCGGCTCTCATATATGCTTATGCAGGTTCCAATATATGCTCCAATGTAGGCTCCAATATATGCAGCTATGTAGGTTCCAATATATGTTCGATGTAGGCTCCAATATATGCTGCTAAATAGGTTCCAATATATGCTCCTATGTAGACTCCAATATATGTTGCTAGGTAGCCTCTAATGCTCCTATGTAGGCTTCAGTATAGGCTCTAGTATATGCCATGATATAAGCCGCATTATATGAGTTTTTATATAGTGTGTGCTCTTCAGGCTGACATTATTTATTGATAGTGTTAAGTGGTGCTGCTAATTGAGTGTCCGTCCTGAGAGAGAGAGAGAGAGAGAGAGAGAGAGAGAGAGAGTCTCCTGGAGTATACTCATTACTCTCCCCTTAGCAAATATATACAGTATATTCAACAGCTTATACCGTGACTTTAATACAAAACACTCAGTCTACTAATATATTCAGGTTATATATACGCGATACTGTATCTCCTGCCCCTGGTATAATAATAATATATTTTGATATAATGTAGTTATAGACTGTACCGATATATCATTTCTTTTAATCTAGATATGTGGGTATGTTATTTTTTTTTTATGGACGGTGTAGTATATTGACGCTAATTAATTTGTTAAGCTAATGTTTTTGTTTTTATTCCTCCAATGTGTGTGTGTGTGTGTGTGTGTGTGTGTGTGTGTGTGTGTGTGTGTGTGTTAATTTATGCGAGTATATACCACCATGTACACTACAGACTCACTGTTGCAAAGTCATAATGCAGGCCAACTTATGAGCCTAAAAATACACACACACACACAAGAATTACTGGGTTGAGGGCAGGCATACACACACACACACACCAGGTTGTTCTTACAGAGTTAAACATTGTGTTAATGTGAGTAAAACATATGGTGTTAAATTAACGAGAGAGGAAATGCGCTAGTGTATGTTGCCCTGTTGTGAACGTGGGCCTGAGATAAGACTGTGGGGGAGGTGGGGGAGGTAAGTGTGTGGGGGTGAGTGTGGGGTGAGGTAGGTGTGAGTGTGGGGGAGGTGTGTGTGGGGGGGGAAGGTGTGTGTGTGTGTGTGGGGGAGGTGTGTGTGTGTGGGGGAGGTGTGTGTGTGTGGGGGGTGTGTGTGTGGGGGAGGTGTGTGGGGGAAGGTGTGTGTGTGTGTGTGTGTCATTCTAACACTACTGCTATATAACATCATCGCCTCTCCTCTAAATAAATAATAATATGGCCTCTCACTATATCAGTAGGTAAAGCTTCTTATATATTCTTATATTTATACGTATTATAAAATATCTAATATATCGTTTTTGTCCCTCTTTGCAGGTGAGTCCTTGAGATCGTATTTATCTGTCTGTCTGTATCCGGGATTTGTAAGTATATAAACTTTTTCACCTAAAATTAAATAAACCTTTCATATTATCACGTACTTTTCCACTTAAAGTATATGAACCAATTTCTCCTAAAAATATATAAACTTTCCATCCATCATGAATATACTTTTCCCTTCGGCGTAAAACTTTTCATTGAGGAGAAAATAATGTAAATGTGGGAATTCCTGACAAGTTTTTCCTTCGTCACCATTACCATACACTCTCCATTACTAGCTGGAGTGAGGAATATATTCGAGGGTGAGGTATATACTTTCGAGGGTGAGGTATATATCTTCGAGGGTGAGGTATATATCTTCGAGGGTGAGGTATATATCTTCGAGGGTGAGGTATATATCAGGTGAGGTATATATCTTCGAGGGTGAGGTATATATCTTCGAGGTGAGGCATATATCTCGAGGGTAATTCAGGTGAGGTATATATCTTCAAGGGTGAGGTATATATCTTCAAGGGTGAGGTATATATTCGAGGGTATATATTTCAGGGTGAGGTATATATCTTCAGGGTGAGGTATATTCGAGGGTGAGTATATATTCGAGGGTGAGGTATATCTTTGAGAGGAGTTATGAAGGGGACAGGGAGTAAGAAGTGGGGAGGGAGTTAAGGAATGGGGAAGGAGGAAGGGAGGGAGTTAAGGAGGAAGGAGGGGTTAAGGAGTGGGGGAGGGAGTTAAGGAATGGGGGAAGGAGTGAAGGGAGGGAGTTAAGGAATGGGGGAAGGAGTGAGGAGTGAGTTATGAGTGAGGACCATTGATGTGTTCCTAATGTGAATGAATGGTAGAGGTTGGGGGTTTGTGAGGGGTTAGGGGAAGGAGGAGGGGAGGGAGGAGACGAGGAGGAGGAGCAAGAAGGGAGGAGGAACACAGAAATTATATGAGGAGAAAGAGGAGGAGGAGGAGGATGAGAAGGAAGACAAAACGGGCTAGGAGGAGTAAGAAGAGGAAAAGTAAGAAGAGGAAAAGTAAGAAGAGGAAAAGTAAGAAGAGGAAAAGGAAGAGGAGAAAGAAGAAGAAGAAGTCTCCATCTTATCTCACACTCACCCATTACTTAAAATCGGGATCATAATAAAAAAAAAAAATCACATCCACGACAATCATTCGAAATCGGGTCATGTACTGTCCACTATATAATACTGAGATAAATCGGTTCAGTGTTGAGGTGTAAGTATCGGTTGGTGGATCCCTCAGTGTAAAATAGGCTCCAGTGCCGTTCGGTCCCTGGACACATGAGAAGGAGGCGGGGAGGGAGGGAGGGAGAGGGAGAGGGAGAGGGAGAGGGAGGGGAGGGAGGGGGTGCATTGGGATGATTTCCAGGCCGTAAATGGACGATTTGTTGTGATTTCAATTTCAGATCCTCTTCCATTTAATACTTTTCGGGGAGGGGTGGTTTAGGGAAGGGGAGGAGGGGGTTTAGGGGAAGGGGGAGGAGGGGGGTGGGTGGGGTATAGTAGAACACCGATTGGATTTTATTTATTTTATTTTTATTTTTATTTTTTATTGAAGGAGGTAGAGGTGTTGGGGGGGGAAGGGAGGGGATGGGGAGGAAGGGGAGGAGATGGGGAGGAAGGGGAGGGGATGGTAGGTGTAATGGAGAGAAATAATATTATCAATAACTTTCATCACCAAAGCTGTATAAGTTTTACCTAGAAAATATCCATAAAGTGTAAATACAAGTAAATATCTTAAGTATTAAAGTACAAGTTACAGATATATAGTGTTAGTAGTATTATAGGAATATATATAATTTACAAGTACATAATTCATATATAATTTACAAGTACATTATAACACCCATTGTGGTAATTATGTCAAAAATTACATTAGAAAATAGACGAAAATTATACATTATTCAACATACATCCCAAGTAACTTATAAAAAAAAAATGCGTTAACTTGAGAGCGGAAGTGAAATTTTGTGAATACGTGACTGATTTTGTGTGTGTGAGTATTTGTCGCGTGGCAAAAAAATAACTATCCACAACTTCTAACCTGGCGTAAATATGTATGTGTGTGTGTGTGTGTGTGTGTGTGTGTGTGTGTGTGTGTGTGTGTGTGTGTGTGTGTGTGTGTGTGTGTGTGTGTGTGTGTGTGTGTGTGTGTGTGTGTGTGTGTGTTACTTACTTTACAAACTGCAGGATGAACAAGAACCTCACCTGCCACTCCATCTGTTTCTTTATCGGCTTTTATGATATTAATCTCCTTCTTCCTCTTCCTGGTCTCTCTTATCTTCCTCTTCCCACTTCCTTCTTTCTTTTCTTTAACTTAATATGTATCTGTTGCACTTCCTCTTATTCTTTCTTATGATTCTTTTCTTCTTAACTTTTCATTATCTTTCGTTTTGTTTGGTTATGTTCGTCTTCTTCTTCTTCTCTTCTCTTCTCTTCTCTTCTTCTTCTCTTCTCTTCTCTTCTCTTCTCTTCTCTTCTCTTCTCTGCTCGTCTTCGTCTCGTCTCGTCTCGTCTTCGTCTCGTCTGTCTCGTCTCGTCTCGTCTCGGTTTTCTTTCATAACTTTCTTTTCCTTTCTCTCCTCTCTCTCGCTTCCGCATCCTACTTTCTCTCCCCTTTCACTCTTTATCTCTCTTCCGCCTCCATTTCTCCCACCTTTCCTTGCCATTTCCTCTCTCTCTCGTTTTAACTGTGAATAATGTATGTATGTATGTATGTATGTATGTATGTATGTATGTATGTATGTATGTATGTATGTATGTATGTATGTATGTATGTGTGTGTGTGTGTGTGTGTGTGTGTGTTATGACGGTATGTATGTTTTGCGTGTATATTATCGTCTTGTGTGAAAATTAATAGTTTGTCTATATTACCAGTTGTGTATTTCAAGTCAGTGTTACCAGCTGTGTATTTCAGTGTTACCAGCTGTGTATTTCAAGTCAGTGTTACCAGCTGTGTATTTCAAATCAGTGTTACCAGCTGTGTATTTCAGTCAGTGTTACCAGCTGTGTATTTTAGAGTGTTACCAAGTTATTAAGAATATAATCATTTTATGCCAATATTGACGCATCTCATATGAACTAAATTGGAATCCCAGTCTACATGAGACAATTATTATTTTCAATATTATTATTATTATTTTTGGTCACTGATATTGATAATTTATATTCTCATAAATTGGAAAAACGCTAAATGTATGACCCCTGCCCTCCGCCCCTCCCCGTTTTTTTAGGGTGGGGTGTGGGGAGGGTAGGGTGGGGTGGTGTGGGGAGGGTAGGGGTGGGTGGTGGGGAGGGTGGGGTGGGTGGTGTGGGGAGGGTAGGGTAGGGTGGTGTGAGGGTGGGGTGGTGTGGGGAGGGTGGGGTGGTGGTAAGGGGAAAATTTCAATAACCCAGGTAAGGTAAGGTGGATTAATTTTTACAACCAGGATAATTAGCAGAGATTCATGTATGCAATATAAATGAAGAAAGGATGTCTTTTGTTTCCCCCTTAGTGTGTGACCTTTTGTTACCTGTTGATGTAATTAGTGACCTCATAATGACTCTTCTTGTTATGGTAGTCACTTTTAATTACCACTAATTACTTTTTTTATCAGCACTGTAGGTTATTAATTGTTACTTATAAATTATAGACTTGAGTTATTATGTTTTTTTTTTTAATATGATGTTATCGTTTTAATGACCAGGCACGATAAATGGTGTTTTTTTAATTAATGATGTCATTACGGATTATCGTCGTGTATTAAGGGTGATTATTGCATGACACTGATAATTACGGCTCTATATAATTGATGAGTATTGTGGTGGTCTTAGTGAAGTAGGTTGGTGTGATCAGTGCTGTCTGTCTGTCTGTATAGTGTGCTTTTAGTCACAGAGAGAGAGAGAGAGAGAGAGAGAGAGTTATGGAACTAAATGACGATCTGGGCTTTTGAGAATCCGGGTTGTGATAAGATTGTCGTGAACGTAAACATTGTCAGCTGAGATATTATATATGTGGAGGCGAGCGAGTGAGATAGAGAAAGAAAGAGAGCGAGGATGGAGAGAGAGAGAGAGAGAGAGAGAGGGGGGAAGAGGGATGAACAGAAGAAGCTACGATAGAGAGAGAGAGAAAGTCAGACAAACAAACAGACGGAGAGAGAACGAAGGGAAAGAGAGACAATAAACGGAAGTGGATGGAAGAGGAGGTTAATAACGGAATAATAAATAAACACAGTGGATGGAAACATAGATAAATGAGAATTAGAGTGACGACAATGGGTAAACCTAAGTGAATGAGGGATGGCAGGGAGAGGAGGACAATCACCAGGAAAATGAGCGTACGAATGAGGGGAGAAGAGAGACAGAGAGAGTGGTCAACCGTGTGTGTGTGTGTGTGTTTGTGTGTGTGTGTGTGGGAAGAGACAGATGTGCATGTTAAAGTAAGGAGGGAGAGGGAACATGAACACAGGAGGAAGAGGGGGAAGGAAGCAGTGAAAATATAGAAAGGAGGGGAGGGAAGAAGAAGAGCAGGGGAGGAGGGGGAAGAGGAGGAAGACATGTGATGAGTTGTGGAAGAGGGGAAGCGATGGGGAGAATATGAGGAAGAGGAAACAAGTGCAGAGGGGAAAGATAAATCAGGGAAGGGGGAGAAATAGAATCCGTAATACAGGGGAGGAAGGAAGAGAAGATACAAGGATACTGGAGAGTGAAGATCGAAGAAGAGGAGGAGGAATAGGCTAAAAAATAGAGAGGGTGAGAAAAAGGGAGAGAAAGACGAGGAACACAAAGACAAAAGGAGAGAGGGAAAGGAATAGGGGACAGAAGCAGCAAAAATAGAAGGGGAGAAGATGGGGGTAGAGGAAGGCTCAGAGGTCAAGGTGCATTTGCCTGCGTCAAGGTGGGGGGGCCAGGTGACCCAGCCTACCTGACCCAGACGCTTGTGACCCTCCCACTACCGCCCACCCAGTCACTCCAAGGACATCACCACAGCCTTGAGGCCAAAGGCATGACAATCCTATAGACTATAGACAGTCAACCAAACACAATAAACGAAAAAATCAACTCATGATGTGAAGTCATAGGAACAGCCTGCCAAGAGCCCACGCCTCTCAAACGCAACAGAACACACTCACACCCACGACAGACTCCAGAACTCATAGCCCTCACCAATCAATTCCTACTGCTACAACAGAGAACCGAGACCCATGGTTGGAACACCGAAAGCTACAATGCATACAGAAGAATACTGGAGGAACTAAAAACAAGATCTCTGGAACAAAGCAACCTCAAAGGGCCGAAATTGTTGAACAACTCTAACAAACATACAACGACCCGAGAGAGTTATGGCGTCGAGTTAAGAGACTGAAAGGATCCAGCTGCAGCGATTCACCATATATATAGCTGACCACGCAGGCAATAAATTGTATGACGACCAAGACAAAGAACCCATATTCAGGGCCGTATGGAGGAACATCTTCCGAATCACAAATGAAGAGAATAGAGGATTTGATGGTACCCACGAGCACGGGACCTCGTCCTTGATGAACTCTGGGGCCAGACACACCGCACTCAGCCTTCCCCTGAAATCACATGGGAAGATCTGAGAGAGGACAACCCACTGTCCGTACCAATCACCTCGGAGGAAGTCAAGACAGCCATCTCTAACACCAAAATCACAGCTCCTGGCTACACGAGCATCACCAAGGAGATCCTCAGCCACATAAACAACCCGGCCATGGAGAGACTGAGAACCACGATGAACGCCTGCCTGGCCTCGGGTTACTTCCCAACCAAATTCAAAGAGGCCATTGTTACCCTAACACCAAAATGAGAAAAAATCCTGCCATCCCCCTAATTTACAGACCGATCTCACTCTTTCGAAGTACCTGGATAAATCCTTGAAAAATTCATCAGTAACCGTCTGAGAAATCCCCTGGAAACAACCAACAGAATCAATTGCAGACAATTTGGGTTCAAGAAAGGGAAGTCCACCTTAACAGCGATAGCCCTGGCATGTGAGAACATAGCCAGAGCCGCAGCGAGTGGTAGCCAATGCAATCTAACTCTCCGGGAAGTAGTGAAGGCGTTTGACAAAGTCTGGCATGACGATCTAAAATGTAAGATCCTCCAACTCGGACTTCCCACCAACATCGAAAAGCTGCTTTGCAACTTTTTTTTTTATGGCAGAAACGCTTGACTGAGAGTGGTACAGCACACAGGAGAGACCTTCCCACCCATGAGAGGAGTCCCTCAGGGCAGCGTTCTTTTTCCCACCCTACTAGAATAGGAAACGAAGATATTATGTATGCAGATAACATCACTCAAATAACAACACGTCGAGGAAAATCATGAGCACTACAGGCCGACAACACCAGACGGGAAACAGAAAGGGTAAATAATTACGAAGAAACATATAAATTCCAAACCAGTCTCCCCAAATTCACAATGATACTCGATTGCAGAATGAAAACCCATCCATTAGTAATCAGTAATGCCAAAGATAAAATATAAAAGCAGACACACCCTTCTGGGCCTGAATATATCCACGACAGTTTACTCCCATCATGTCCACACCAGGAAGGAAAAGACAAAAAGAGAGCTAAAAAAAACTATACCTCTTTAAAGCGCTTCCCGAGAAAATAAAACCCTGCATGGTGACATCATTTATCTTACCGATATTAACTTACCCAGCAGTACCTCTTCATACTATGAGCACCACTCAAATATTAATATTACAGGTGGTCCAAAATGAAACCCCGAGACTCGTCACAGGTGAAAGATACCCCTTCACCAAAACCACAGCCTAGATTCCCAGAGACCTGAGAATTAGATCCATCAAGCAACAGCTGCACACCCTGGCCAGCAGAGTCTGCCAAAACATAGAACGATCAGAGCAAGAACTCCTTTAAAGATTCGCACCACACAACAACAGCCCATGGTTCCCAAAAAGTTACAAAATCTCAAAAGGTCCATTACCACCCCCGATCTACACGGCCAGGCAATAGACAACCTCCCTAGACCAGCATCCGCCAGTAGGGTCGGCGGATTATAAAATATGACCCTCAATACACCCATTTATGAGATAGGGTACGCTGTCTAGTGCCTCTACCGACAGAGTAAACAGCCACTCAGAAACCAGCTCTAGGAAAACCACCCACAATAACTAGCCCAGGACACAACCCTAACACGCTATTAGCTTCCCCCACCTCTAATCTTCTCTCACCCCTTCTTTATAAAAAAATAATAATAAAATATATGAAAACACCCAGCCACTCCAAGGACACTCAGGCACCGACGTAACTAACTCAGGCACCGACGTAACTAACTCAGGCACCGACGTAACTAACTCAGGCACCGACGTAACTAACTCAGGCACCGACGTAACGAACTCAGACACCGACGTAACGAACTCGGGCACCGACGTAACTAACTCAGACACCGACGTAACTAACTCAGACACCGACGTAACTAACTCAGACACCGACGTAACTAACTCCAGGCACCGACGTAACAACTCAGGCACCGACATAACGAACTCAGACACCGACGTAACTTTCAGGTACCGACTTAACTAACTCGGGCACCGACGTAACTAACTCGGTACCGACGTAACTAACTCAGGTACCGACGTAACCAACTCAGGCACCGACGTAACTAACTCCAGGTACCGACGTAACTAACTCAGGCACCGACATAACGAACTCAGACACCGACGTAACTAACTCAGGTACCGACGTAACTAACTCCAGGTACCGACGTAACTAACTCAGGCACCGACGTAACTAACTCAGACACCGACGTAACTAACTCAGGCACCGACGTAACTAACTCAGGCACCGACATAACGAACTCAGACACCGACGTAACTAACTCAGGTACCGACTTAACTAACTCGGGCACCGACGTAACTAACTCGGGCACCGACGTAACTAACTCAGGTACCGACGTAACTAACTCAGGTACCGACGTAACTAATTCGGGCACCGACGTAACTAACTCAGGCACCGACGTAACTAACTCAGGCACCGACGTAACTAACTCAGGCACCGACGTAACTAGTCAGGTACCGACGCACTGTACCTGGTGGCCTCTTTATTAGGTCAGGTAGTCACGCCCCCTTGAGATCGTTAATGACGACCCATTACTTAGTTCCTTATGAAAAAAGTTGATGAGGGGAAACCATTTTATTCATTAGGAGTTAATGAAGGTCCGGACACCTCAAACGGGGGCTCTGGCTGAAGGATAAATGGGCTCCAAGTGCTAATAGGCTTGTGAGTTAATAGGTCCTATTCGTAAAAGACCCAAGTTCTAATATGCCTTATTCCAACCTGAAGGATTAGGATTAGGGCCCACCATGACTGGGGCCCATTAGGACTATGGCCTAGTATTGTAGGTAGGTTAAGTTAGGTTGAGGCGTATTAGGTTAGGTTAAGTTAGGTTGAGGCGTATTAGGTTAGGTTAAGTTAGGTTGAGGCGTATTAGGTTAGGTTAAGTTAGGTTGAGGCGTATTAGGTTAGGTTAAGTTAAGTTGAAGCTCTGACTTGTTACCAAACACCATGTGCATAAAAATTCACCCAAATTCTGCTATAACTTGTATGTTTGGGTTAAAAGTAAAAACGCCACGAATTTTTAGGTTCAATGGTCAGTGATTGTCAGCGTCACCGATTACTAAACTTGTATAAAAATCTGTAAAGCTGAACTGTATCATATTAATCAGAGAAAGTCTTTTGATTATCAGGTTTAAAGAATCTTTGATTGTCTAGTCGTCAGATCTGTTCAGATTAAATCAGTGGGAGCCAGATGGACGTGAATATGCAACTGTTTGTTGGGGATTCTCAGAACGTGTGAATATTGCGGAGGCGAAATTACGCTGGGAGGTGTACCTGGGTCCTGGAAGGTGTTCCTGGGTGCTGGAAGGTGTTCCTGGGTGCTGGAAGGTGTTTATGGGTGCTGGAAGGTGTTCCTGAGTGCTGGAAGGTGTTTATGGGTGCTGGAAGGTGTTCCTGAGTGCTGGAAGGTGTTTATGGGTGCTGGGAAGTGTTTTGGGTGCTGGAAGGTGTTCATGGAGTCTGAGAGGTGTTCATGGGTGCTGGAAAGTGTTCCTTGGTGCTGGAAGGTGTTCCTGGGTGTTGAAGGTGTTCCGGGATGCCGGGAGACGTGTGTGGAGACAGCAAATAAGAGGCAGAGACGGAACCCAATTTACCCCAATTCACGTAATGTGGTTCTGGGCTGCACCACCTTTGTACCTCCGTTTAAGTAAAATGAGTTCTATTTTAGTAAGTATTTTCGTGATGGGAGTGACGGAGTGTGTGATGAACAGTGCGTCTCTACCTTCGTAATTTGATTTCCGTCTACGCATTTTTTTATTTATTTTTTTTTTCTTTGAAGACAGTATTGTAATATTGTATATCGTAAATAAAACATATATCATGTGAAAGCTATTACAGAAAGGTTTAATATGAAATAAATATATATACAATACCTGAATCCCTGTAAGCTTTATCCAATTTACTATATATAAGATTTTTTTCCCACGTAATATTTTGTACTGTTTCACAAAATGCAAGTCTGAGTTAAAAATGCAGGAGGGTGAGTTACGAGCCGCTCTCCCCCATGTACTTGCATTACCATAATCTAATTTCTCGACCCTCCGAGCCTGAGCCAAAACTCTTTCACTCTTTTCTCAGGTTTTTCCCTTCTCTCCCACCTAAAAAAAAACATGGAGGCGTGTTGGTGTCAGCGGCCACCTAACCTCTCGTTACAGCCTCGTGAACCAGTTAGGGGGACACATTTACATAGTGGGCCCTAAGAGGATACTGATAAGCTGTTTTCTTGCGAACTTTGCCCCCTTCTCGGCTCAGTCTTCAAGCATTGGGACATTAGTTTTTTTTAGGGGGATCACCTGAAGATTATATACCCCAGATTATTTCACTTTTAAGATTAATCAACTTAAAGCTCACTTACCCTACCCTACCCTACCCTACCCTACCCTAACCCTAACCCTACCCCTACCCTACCCTACCCTACCCTAACCCTACCCTAACCCTACCCTAACCCTACCCTAACCCTACCCTCCAAGGTAACGTGCCGGTGTCTAATCTTCAGGTGATAATTTTATTTAACCGCTATATATAGAGATACTAGAACGCATATAAGGACTTCACCGGGAATTGGAGAGGTCACCGGGAATTGCAACTATATACATCATGCAGTTTCTTACCATCAGTGTCCCGCTCGAGGCAGATAATCAACCCGATCCATCATCATTTAAGAGAGTGATGGCCCCTGTCCACCCTGAGAGATTGTTATGTGGGGCCAAACATCACTGTACATGGTCGTCTTTTTCTGTTTTTTCTTCTTCTTTTTTTTTTCAATGTTTCTCGTTTTATATTAAATTATAGAAAACGGGAAATGTAGTTATCGTCTCGTTGCTTTTGTTTCCTTTATTTCGTTATTTTTTTTTATCATTTTATTCTGTAATTTATCGTTGGTTTTTTTGGTTTACATTTTTATTCCAAGTTGTCAGTCTTTTCACAGTTTCGTGTTGAGTGGATGAGACACAGTCCGTCCGTTCCCCCGTCCGCTCGTCCGCCCGTTCCCCCGTCCGTTCCCCCGTCCGTTCCCCCGTCCGCTCGTCCGCCCGCCCGCCCGCCCGCCTGCCCGCCCGTCCGTCCGTCCGTCCGTCCACCGATTACTGGAAAAATAGAGACATTTTAACAAAACTTTCCTCACGTGACCCAACTACTTATCATGACACATTCAATAATCAGTCCCACCCCCCCCTCTTCCTCCTTCCGCCCCTCCTCCTCCCTCTCCTTCCCTCCTCCTCTCTTCCCCTCCTTCCCCTCCGCTTCCCCTCCTAACCCCTCCCTCTCCTCTCCTCCTTCCTTTGCCCTGTTTTTAATCAATTCGTTTCTTCTTTACGGTAACTTAACTTATGTTTATCATCATATCTATATTTAACTTATTTTTGTGATAATGATTTTTTTAATTTCTTTTTATTTAACTTATTTTTATCACCATTTCTCTCTAACTTATTTTTATCACCATTTCTCTTTATTTAACTTATTTTTATCATCATTTCTCTTTATTTAACTTATTTTTATCACCATTTCTCTCAATTTAACTTATTTTTATCACCATTTCTCTCTAACTTATTTTTATCACCATTTCTCTCTATTTAACTTATTTTTATCACCATTTCTCTCTAACTTATTTTTATCACCATTTCTCTCTATTTAACTTATTTTTATCACCATTTCTCTTTATTACATCATCGTCAAGACATCATTTCCTCTCGGGTCATGACATCATATATCTTTGGTATTTCATATTTAGTGTCTTCGATTTTCTCTCTCTCTCTCTCTCTCTCTCTCTCTCTCTCTCTCTCTCTCTCTCTCTCTCTCTCTCTCTCTCTCTCTCATTAAACTTTGACCTTTTTAGGATTAATTTCACAAAGTAATCATATTTTTATTCCAGCCGTTTCTTAAATGACCTTCCTAATCCAAGAATTACCTCGCTAATCCAAGA
The DNA here is from genome assembly GCF_018991925.1 of Homarus americanus. Classification (NCBI taxonomy): domain Eukaryota; kingdom Metazoa; phylum Arthropoda; class Malacostraca; order Decapoda; family Nephropidae; genus Homarus; species Homarus americanus. Next base: position 4,488,052 of record NW_024723833.1, read on the forward strand.
ATTACCTCACTAATCCAAGAATTACCTCACTAATCCAAGAATTACCTCACTAATCCAAGAATTACCTCATTAATCCATGAGTTACCCCACTAATCCAAGAATTACCCCACTAATCCAAGAATTACCCCACTAATCCAAGAATTACCCCACTAATCCAAGAATTATTTTCCTAATCTTAAAAGACATATTTCCAATTCCCAGAATTACGCTCCTCGTCCCAAAATACTTCCCTCTCCACCAATCAACTCTCTTTATCACTCCTGCCGTCACCTCCGTCACCGCTCTTGTTGACGTCGTGTAAAGTACCTGCCCGCGTCTAAGTGGATTTTAAACCCAGCGTTCCGGGGAATATTTTTGAGTTCTCTTGCCTGGGCCTCGTTGTGGTTCAGTTTACGTCCTAATGCTTCCTCACTCTTAGGGTTTATTTTCCTTACTACCTTCAGGATGAGTGTTTGTGGGGGGGGAGGGGGGGAATCACTCCCCATCCACATTATTTTTTTTATTTCGTGTTTTTTTTTGCTTTGGATGATCTAGAAGAAAATTTTCTTTATTTTTTCCCAGGATTAAAAGCTGATGTTCTTTCTCTTTAAGCTGGGGACGACTCTAGGGAATATTTACTTCCTCTATTTGGGAATTATTTTTCCCCTATGAGGTGGGGAAATTCTGGGTACTATGAGTAGTTTATCCCCTACATCATATTTGTGGTTTTTCCCTTTTAGCTGGGGAATAAGCAATTGTCTGTGTTACTTCATGTGTAATGAGACACAGTAACTGGGAAGACCTGGGGAATGGACAGAGGATTAACTCTCTCTCTCTCTCTCTCTCTCTCTCTCTCTCTCTCTCTCTCTCTCTCTCTCTCTCTCTCTCGTGGTGTGAGAGAGGAAGAGAGACATTTAAGCGAGTCTCTCTATCGCTCAGGCCAGATAGAGAGACCTTGTAATATTGGTGAGAGAATTTCTTCCCATCTCCATTATTGTGAGGGACGGCATGTGGGCTAGTTCGGCTTGGCAGGGAGGGAGGGAAGTACAAGGGAGGGAGGGAGAGATAAGGGCAGACAGAGGGGGTAGGTAGGTAGGTGAGAGGGAGGTAAGAGGGAGGATCCTTCTCACACCTTTACGTCCTTCTCGTCTTCCAACTCTCGCTTCTTCTCCCTCACCATCTTCATCCAACGGTTCCTTTCCCTTTTCCCTTCTACTCACCCCCTTCTTATTTTCCCCCTTTATTCTCCCCCTTCTATCTCATCTACTTCATTCATCACCCATTCCACCCTTCACAACATCCCTCCCCCCTCTCTTTCTTCTCCCTCCCTTCCCTCTCTCCTTATTTCCCTCTCCCTTTTTCCTACTCCTCTCCTCTGCTATCCCTTCCTCCCTTCCTTCTTCACCCATCCCACCTCTCACAACACCCCGTTCCTGCTCCCTTCCCCTTCTATTTTCACCCTCTCTTTGTTTCCCTCCTCCTTTTCCTCCCATCCTTCCTCTCCCACCTCCTTCCCCCTTCCTCCTCCTCCCCTCCCCTCTCCTCCTCACCCCTCCTCCTCCTCCTCCTCCTCCTCCTCCTCCTCCTCCTCCTCCTCCCCCCTCCTCCTCCTCCTCCTCCTCCTCCTCCTCCCCCTCCTCCTCCTCCTCCCTCAGTAGCTTAGCGTCTTCACTGACATGATTACAACCCCCAGGAGGTGTTTGATTATGATGTATTTCGTCTTGCATTAACAGGGGCCCTGGTCTGGTAGGGTGAGATGGGGGCTGTAGTCCTGGTAGGGTGAGGGATGGGGGCCCTGGTCCTGGTAGGGTGAGGATGGGGCCTGGTCTTAGGGTGAGGATGGGGGCCCTAATCTGTGGGGTGAGGATGGGGGCCCTGGTCTTGGTAGTGGGGTGAGGATGGGGGCCTAGTCCTGGTGGTAGGTAGGGGGTGAGGATGGGGGGCCCTGGTCCCTGGTAGGGGTGAGGATGGGGGCCCTGGTCTTGTAGGGGTGAGGATGGGGGCCCCCTGGTAGGGTGAGGATGGGGGGCCCTGAATGTAGTAGGGTGGATGGGGCCCTGGTCTTGGTAGGGTGAGATTGAGGGCCCTGGTCTTGGTAGGTGGGGGGAGCCCTGAGTCTTGGTAGGAGGGTGGGGGGGCCCTGGTCTTGGTAGGAGGTGAGGATGGGGTACAGAGGATGGGGGGCCCTGGTCTTGGTAGGGTGAGGATGGGGGCCTGGTCCTGGTAGGGTGAGGATGGGGCCTGGTCCTGTAGGGTCGAGGATGGGGCCCCTGGTCCTTGGTAGGGAGGAGGATGGGGCCCCTGGTCCTGGGTGGGGAGGATGGGGCCTGGTCCTGGTGGGGTGGATGGGGCCTGGTCCTGGTAGGGTGGATGGGGCCTGTCTTGGGGGTGAGGATGGGGGCCCTGGTCCTGGTAGGGGTGAGGATGGGGCCTGGTCCTGGTAGGGTGAGGATGGGGCCTGGTCTTGTAGGGTGAGGATGGGGGCCTGGTCCTGGTAGGGGTGAGGATGGGGGCCCTGGTCCTGTAGGGTGAGGATGGGGCCTGGTCTTGTGGAGGGTGAGGATGGGGGCCTGGTCCTGGTAGGGGTGGATGGGGCCCTGGTCCTGGTAGGGGTGAGGATGGGGGCCCTGGTCTGGTGGGGTGAGGATGGGGCCCTGGTCTGGTGGGGTGAGGATGGGGGCCCTGGTCTTGTTGGGGTGAGGATGGGGCCCTGGTCTGGTAGGGAGGGTGAGGATGGGGGCCCTGGTCTGGTGGGGTGAGGATGGGGCCCTGGTCTGGTAGGGTAGGATGGGGGCCCTGGTCCTTGGTGGGGTGAGGATGGGGCTGGTTTCAGTGGGGTGGATGGGGGCCGTGGTCTGTGGTAGGGTGAGGATGGGGCCCTGGTCTGGGGTGAGGATGGGGGCCCTGGTCTGGTGGGGTGAGGATGGGGGCCTGGTCCTGGTGAGGGTGGATGGGGGCCCTGGTCCTGGTAGGGTGAGATGGGGCTGGTCCTGTTGGGGTGAGGATGGGGGGCCCTGGTCTGGTAGGGTGAGGATGGGGGCCCTGGTCCTGGTAGGGTGAGGATGGGGGGCCCTGGTCCTGGTAGGGGTGAGATGGGGCCCTGGTCCTGGTGGGGTGAGGATGGGGCCCTGGTCCTGGTAGGAGGGTGAGGATGGGGGCCCTGGTCCTGGTAGGGGTGAGGATGGGGGCCCCTGGTCTGGTGAGGTGAGGATGGGGGCCCTGGTGTGGGGTGAGGATGGGCCCTGGTCCTGGTGGGGTGAGGATGGGGGCTGGTTGGTAGGGTGAGGATAGCGGGCCCTGGTCCTGGTAGGGGTGAGGTGGGGGCCCTGGTCTTGGTAGGGTGAGGATGGGGGCCCTGGTCCTGTAGGGTGTGAGATGGGGGGCCCTGGTCCTGGTAGGGTGAGATGGGGCCCTGGTCTGTGGGGGTGAGGATGGGGGCCTGGTCCTGTGGGGTGAGGATGGGGCCCTGGTCCTGTGGGGTGAGGATGGGGCCTGGTCCTGGTAGGGGTGAGGATGGGGGCCCTGGTCCTGGTAGGGTGAGATGGGGCCTGGTCTGGTAGGGTGAGGATGGGGCCCTGGTCTGGTAGGGTGAGGAAGGAAGGATCTGAATTACCAAGGGAACTTTAACCGGGACAATGTGGGTTGGAAGACAAAAGAAACACAAGAAAAAACAGGAAAAGTGGGAGAAGAAAAGTTGGATTAGAAATAAGTTGAAAAATTGGATTGAAAAAAACTAGAATTGAAGAAGAAAAGATTAAGATTGAAAAAAAATTGAGATTGAATAAGTTCCAGAATAAAATAACAAAATAAAATCATTCTTAAAGTTTTCCAGTTACTCAGAATTTTTGTGGATAAGATTGGAATTTGTGCGGGCAAGAAATAAGGTTTTTTTTTTTACAATTCAAAATGTTTTTTTTAAGGGTTAAATAAAGACGGAAATTTTGGACGTAGAGAATCAAGTTATGAGCCTAGCTACAGAAACTTTCCCTCTCAAAAATTATGGACTCTCTCTCTCTCCTCCCTAACTAATGACCAAGATAATAACATCAGTAAAAACCCCATAAGGACCTAATTAAAGCGGCTGGCAACACACATGATCATCATAATTACCCTAATAATTACTGGGAGTGAATTACGTTTATTAATTGGGCCGCCGGCAACCTTTGAGGATGGCAATTACCTGAATGCGTAGTATGACTCACCTGGGCGGATGGGTGGGTAGGTGGGTGGGTGTACCTTGTCTTTAGCTGACACTCGGAGGACACAACGGCTGACACTCTGAGGCAAGCTGCATTGAAAGTACAACGGCTGACACTGAGAACGACTCTGAGAAATAACAGCTGACACTCTGAAATAACGCTGACACTCTGAGGATACAACTAAAACATACAACAATAAACATCGCAACAACAAACATCACCACAACAAACATCACCGCAACAAACATCATCACCAACAAACATCACACACCAACAAAACATCACGCAGAAACATCACACACAAAAACATCACAACAACAAACATCACAACAACAACATCACCACAACAAACATCACCACAACAAACATCATCACAACAAACATCACCACAACAAACATCACCACAACAAACATCACCACAACAAACATCACCACAACAAACATCACCACAACAAACATCACCACAACAAACATCACCACAACAAACATCACCACAACAAACATCACAACAACAAACATCACAACAACAAACATCATCACAACAAACATCACCACAACAAACATCACAACAACAAACATCACAACAACAAACATCACCACAACAAACATTTTATTCATTATTTCTTTTTTTGTTATTTTTTCTTCCGTCTTTCTTTAAGTCGTTAGAAATGTATGTATTTTTTCCTGTGTTTCTTCTCATTTCTTTTTATTTATTTTAATTCTTTCTCAGTGTAAAAATGACCCCAGAAAAAAAAAATATATAATTTATTTTTACACTATGTTCTCATCTCATTCGTTCTTATTATTTTTTCTTGTCTCTTGCCTCTCCTCCCTTCTTACTTTTATTTCTTCTTCCCTGTTACTTGTATTATCCATTTTGCTTCGTCTATCTCTGCCTCTCCTTAAGGTCGAAAGATCATGCGTGGGAGATTGATTAGAAATGGGGCAGTTGAGCGAGAAGGAAGGAGGGAGGGAGGGACACAAGGAAGGAGGGAGGGATGGGGGAGGGACTGAGACGAGGCAGTTTGCATAAAATGAATATGCAATCACCAGAAGACAGGGGAAGCTCCTTCAACTTTGTACCAAATGTGTGTGCGTGCATGTGTGTGTGTGTGTGCATGTGCGTGTGTGCGTCGTGTTGTCTTGAGCTGACGAGTAACAACATCACTGTGTAGATATGAGAGTTTATGCGCAGTTTGTGAATACGTAAAGCGACTTGAATTTCACTCTACAAATACGATACTTTATCCGTATTTTGTAAATATGTAGACAACTTGGTTTTCAGTGTAAATATCAAATTCACGCACGATTATACATACGTGAGATGACTTATTTCACAATGAGGTTCTGTTGGTAGGGTTGTTAGGAGCCCGTGTCCGGATGTGTTCAAATGTAAATTAAAATAGTCCTTAAAATAAAATTAAAATAGGAAGCTACTCTTGTTTCTACTCCTTCAAGAACAAAAGACTTCGCTTGAATTACATCGTGTGTTTGTGTATAGTTACAGGCATTCAATAGGTGAATTAAATACCATAATAAACATAGTCCACGGCCTGTACAACACCTTGAGACACGTGGGTTTGGTGCGGAAATTTGTCTCGTGTTCGATACTTTGAACTTTTTTATCGAACCACAATAAAAAAAAATTCTGAAACCATTGGCTTGATATTCTTCCTTACATAACACATCACCATGGAAGGTCGATATGTAAATATGATTAGTAGTTAGCGTGAATGTTTACCGTAGTCCCAGAAATAAACGTAATTCGTGAGAAACAGAATGAGACAACGCTCGGCAAGATGGGTGAAGCTCCGAACTGGCGAATATGACGAAGCAGCACCTGGCAGTGTGGCGCTACCACCACAGAGTAAGCGTCGTGTAGGTGAGGTAGGAGGTGCTGCTGTGCTGTGTTGAGTGCTGCTTTGTTGTACATTCTGTGCTGCTGCTCTGTGGTACGTGCTGTGCTGCTGCTCTGTGGCACGTGCTGTGCTGATGCTGTGGTACGTGCTGTGTTCCTGGGCTGTTACGTGCTGTGCTTGGGTACGTGCTGTGTTGCTTGCTGTAGTATGGTACTACCCTGTGCTGTTGTGTTGTGCTGTGGTGTTGGTGTTGTGCTGTGTCGAAAACGAATTGGAAACCATCAACATCATTCTCAGCCTCACGAACAAGAGAAGGTAAGGTAGTGATGACAATAGTCCCAGGTAATGGGCGAGAGGTAGGTAGGTCGGCTGGCTACGTGAAGAGAACCTGCGTCACATTATGGCCTCAACTTTTATTAACAAAACTTTGCCATACTTCTGTGTTCGTTCACTAGTGCCATAATTTGTGTTCATAATACTCTGTAAAAGCCACCATATTCCACGCGTCTGTGAGGAAGAAGAAAATGTTCCGTGAAAATCAAAATTAGAATAAAAAATCACTGCAAGCAGGCCCGTCCTGTAGGGGCGACCGCCCGGGGCCCCGCGCGTGTGGGGGGCCCTGCGGGGCCCAGCACTAGACCCAGTGACCTCGGACACATTACCTGTTGACTGGTTAATCTGACCTGACGGCTTACGCCACCATCGCAACCGTGACCTTACCATCCATAGCGACAGTCCCCTGGGGGTGGGTTCCTCTGACCGCATAATCTGGGGCCCCGCAGTGGCTGAGTTGCCCCGGGCCCCGCACCCTCCTAGGGACGGCCCTGACTGCAAGTATATGAAAATAAATCTGACCTATTTCTTTGTCCAGTGCTTTTGTTAATATTGCCTATAGTAAACTGTGATAATGTGTGATGAAGCTGCCTCGTGTCATGACGGCAGAGGAGCCAGGTGAATGAATAACGTTGACTGGTAGTTTGAGAACCAGCTTCCATAGTTAGGAGCGTGGTTCTCTACACCTTAACTTGACAAGGCAGGTAATTGTACTTTATCACTGTAACAGTTGTTTGTTTATCTTAATTTTAGGAGAAAAGTTGTTCCCTTTTAATTAGTGTGAATAATATATCGAATTCTGAAATAACTACAATACGTGTATATAAAGCGGTGAGCGTCGCCCATGTTACTTACAACATAAGAACGTTGTGTCTTGTGGATGACTGTTAAATGGTTTTAATGCGAAAAATTATTGGAACACGATATACATGCGTAAAATTCTGATGCAACTAGTGCAAGATATTAAATGTAATAACCACGAGTAACATGAATTCATAGATTTTGTTTTTACCCAGGTAACATGTTGGTCGCGGCCTCCACCTTCGCTGCCCGGGCAAACTGACAAAAATATTGAAACAAATGTTTTAGTCTGCACTCACTCATATTTCAATTAGTTTCTTGAATGCGTTCAATTCTGCCTCCGTCCGGGGGAGTCACTTTGTCGTGTTGAGAGAACGTGTGAGCTCTGAGGACCCAGCAGGCGTGTGTTGACACCTGGTGGGGCCATTGGTGGTTACTGTTGAGGTTGTAGACAGAGTTACCCCAGAATGGGTCATCAGCCCCGCCTACCGGAGGGTCGCTTCTAAGGCTACCCTGAGCTGGATGATTGAGTGTCTTGGCTGTGGTGGGTCTTTGGAACACCAGGGTCGCTGATCATCGTTGGTGTCCCAACTAACTACTCCTTTATTGGGATACATGTCCTGAGATTATATCTGCCGCAGGTAATGCCTGGCAGCTTTATTGGGATGCCCTAGTTGGCCTAAGCAAGCACCAGGGGATTACAAAAGAGATGCTCCTCTGGGTGTATCTCCGAGTGACACAGAGGTGGGGAACTGTCCTGGCCGGGTTTCACATTGGCCACTCTAGGTTGACAACATGACCACAATATTCTGAGAGCCCCAACCAGTATACAGTGACTGCTTGGCCCACTTGACTATAAAACACCAGTTGATCCAGTGTATCAGTCTGGAGGACCTTATGGGGTAGCACCTTGTGGAGGGGACAGTAACTCCCGCCTGTTCTTGGTGCCTGGAGCACATGTTTCATTTCTAGAGGATGGAGCTGGCCGCCTCCGGTGGTTCGATTCCCAGTTCACCCAGCTGTAAATAAATTTACAACTTGGGGAAGTGAAGGCGGTCTAGAGCAGTACCGGCCACGCTGCCTCCTTGTGTACCGAAGGCTTCGTATACAGTGTGCTGTATCCACACTGCCCCTAACAGGCAGTCATGCCTATTGGACTCCACTTTCACATCTATATGTGTGTATTTTGTCTATAGTTGTATGGCTCGGCATTTTCGAATGAATAATCTTGTGAATGCGGCGTCATAGTATTAATAGAAATTATGCACGATTTTAAGAGTGTAAATTATTTTCAGAGTAAATATGAAATATTTTACCATTGTAAATACATATATGAACTTGAATTTTAAAGCGTAAAACAAAAAATTTGGACATTGATTTTTTTAAATTGAATTATGTAATGAAAATGAGGAATGTTCATATTGTTAAATAATAACAAACTTGGAAGTAGTAGTACATAGAGGAAACTTATTTTCTGTTTTGTTAACTTCTGAACAAAGTTGAATTTTGATAGTGTAATTATTATAGTCTGAGAAGTTAATTGTATTGTTAGACAAGTGTTAATGAAAAACATTGTCAGGAATGTTTAGTACTTTAAGTTTTCCTTTGATAATATCTTGAGAGAGAGAGAACAATGATCCTCCTCTGGGAGCAGTACCTCACCCAGACAGTCTCACCTGACACACCAAATAAACGCGGTTATATAGTAGTAGACAGACAGACATGGATAATAAAAACTTGCCTCTGAAGGGAAAAAAACACAAGATAGATGTTAGCTTAGTACAGTAACTCTGAAGAAAATAATAGTCTATAATTTGACAAGACGTACTTCATTATTTTTGTAAAAGAACCGACCCTTTTCACCTCATTAGGAAAGACCTTGTGTGTTGTTTAGCGAGGAGAAAAAAGACCCAAACCGAGTTTTAAATTTTAAGATGTTTTTAAAAAAAGTCCCATCAAAGAAAAACCTCGTGGGCTACTTTTAGGGACGAACGCAGTGTATCATGTGATTAAAGGTAAATATTTTAGTTCCCATAAAAAAAAATTCTTTGGTGCTCTGTGATGGCTGGAGAGTCGTCTGTGATGGCTGGAGAGTCGTCTGTGATGGCTGGAGAGTCGTCTGTGATGGCTGGAGTCGTCTGTGATGGCTGGAGTCGTCTGTGATGGCTGGAGTCGTCGTGTTTGTCTGTCGTTGGGGGGTGCTTCAGGCCTCGTTCATCTGGTGAGGGTTACCCATACTGGAAGAGTTACCAGTGAGGTGTGAAACAGAATAGTTACCAGGTGCATCAAGACCCTTGAGAAGGGATAAGGTGTACCATCCTCTGGCCCAGTCCACCTCCGGCCAATTAGTAAGACTTTCCACGTGTTGGCCGTGCGTGGCGACGTGCCTGCCGGGAGACGGGAGTTCCTAGGTGTTGAGTAATGCCGCACACTGCTTCCTGCGGCTAGCAACACTCCCCTTCGGTCCTTTATTCCGTTTAGCCGAGCGGCTTGACTCCAGTCCCATTAAGTCAATCGGCTAGTCAACTGCGACCATAGGGTCAAGCGACCACCACTTGGTCGACGTCGCATCAGTTCTGTGGCCGCCGTCAGGGCCAAGTGGTGGGGTGTGTATATACTTACTCGCTACCCCTGGGAATAATGTGTCGGGCCCGTGGTGGAGGGGGGGGAGTCCATCTGGAACTTCACTCCTGGCACCCTTGAGCCCTAACAGGGCCCCAGTCTTACTGGGACTCCTGTCCCCTCCAGTTTGACCTCGCCTGCTGGTGGGTCGAACAGTGATAACTTTGAGGCGATGCCTAAAGACTAAGTCAAGTTGTTATTAAGCAGAAGGGCCCTCCTGGTGGTGTCGTCGTCGTCGTCCCCGGAGGAGGGTGCACCATGCAAATCTGCCAAAGATCTCCAAAGTCCCCGGAGCTCAGGTTTCATGTGCCCCTCACGCAACCTTCAATCATTGCAAGGGAGTCTTATTCTGCCGACACCTCATGAAATATTAGACAAAATATTACAAGAATAAGTATACCTTCGACATGGTAACAATAGAATGCTTTAAAAAAGAAAGTCGGCAGTGTCCTTGTACTAACACCTACTCTGTTGCTGACATTTGAACGGCTTGTTTTGCCAGAGGCCGTCAACTTGGCCTGGCTCCACCTCCAGGTGAAGTCTTACATGCCCAACCTTAGACGGTGCTTCCACTGCCAGGCGTCTGGGCATGTTAGTCACTCGTCATCATTTGGCGGACGGCCTACCCAGTATATGTGCGTGTGTGTGTGTGTGTGTTGGGATCATGAGGGCCAGAACTGACCCGGTCCTGTCATGTTTTAACTGCCGTTTGGCTCACCCAACTTCGTTTAAGGAGTGCGACCGCTACAAGCTCGAGAAGAGGGTACTAGAGATTCGAAACAAGAAGGATAGCTTGTACGATGCAAAGCGTTGGGCGCTCTCTCCTGGTATGTGCATCCTTGAACTTCTTATGCCTCGATACTAACCTCCCTTCCCACTCGACGTCCCGCGGTTCATTTGCCGTGACATAATATTATAATTTCCTTTGCTGCTCCTCGCTCTTCTCCTTCCACTGCTGTTGTTTCTATCATTCTCCCTCTACCTCCCCATAGCGGTTTAGGGGTAGCCCGTTTCGGCCACTTCTGATGCTTCGTCGAACCAGAAGGGGGTCTCTTAAAAAGACTCCTAAATGCGGCCTTCGGGACCCTCTGGTGGGTCTCGGAAGGCTCCCCAGTGGCTCCGGCTATCTCTCTGCTGGTTGCCTCTGGCGTTCAGGCCCCTGGGGCCGCTCCATCCCGGGAGGCTGGTCCTGCGAGCGTAGGTTCAGCTTCTTCCTGATCTTGTAATTTGATCACAGTTTCCTCCTGCCAGCGGCCAAGTCGCCGTTTGCGGGGCGAGTGGTGGGTCCGTCGAGGGCGGACCCCTGTTCCTCCTCAGCAATGCCCGCTGGTTACAGGCAGAGCAAGAATGTAGTGGGTGCTGGAAATTTCCCGCCTAAGGACACTTCTAAGCCCCTTAGGTAATATTAATGTTCATCTCCTTCAATGGAATTTTCATGGGTTACGGGCAAACTGGGAAGAGCTCCAACTGCTCTTGCGCAGGTTCCGGCCGGCCTGTGCCGGTCTGCAGGAGACCATGGTTGCCTTTTTACCCCCTCCCTCCCCCTTGACCCGACACAGGACAATCATGGGAGCGCAGTTCTCTTGATAGGTACCTTTCTGGGTATTTCTTTTAACCATTTCGGCATTACCTCTCCCATACAGGTAGTTGCTGTTCAGCTTCACCTGCGGCTCACGTTTACTTTGTGTTCCCTCTACCTTCCACCAAACTCACCGGTTGACAGAGAGGATCTTCTGTCTTTGGTCCGACTACCACCTCCCTCATTTTTAATACTTGGTGATTTTGATGGTTGTTACACTGTCACCAATTCCAGAAGATCCATGATTGCTTCCACGGTCGATGCCTTGGATCTTGGTATTCTCAACACCAGGTCCAGACAGACACGACCTCAATATTTGATCTCTCCCTCTTTCTGTCACCACGTGTCCCTTGCTGGCGACTTGACAGGGCTGACTGGGTGTTGTTTCGGGAGCTCGCCACGGTAGATCGGGATATTGCAGAGTTCACGGAAGTTGATAAAGCTGTCGCATACTTCTTCACACCTTCTCCAATATTCCGGTGAAGTTTCCATCCTTCAGGTCTCCGGGGTTGCCAATTGCCGGCCGGTTCCATGATTGTCTGAGGGTTGCAGACAGGCTGTGATTGAGCATTGTCGGCCTTATGGTTGGTACCGTCGACCCAAGATTGATTTTTATCGAGGAGAATACAAGAGAGCCAAGGTCAGTCAGGACCTTAAGGATGCCCATTCGTAAGTTATTTGCTTTTTTAGTGTCCTCGCTCAACGCTTGGACACCCATGTCGCAGGCATGAAAGCGGGTCTGTAAGATAGCAGGGAAGTTCACTCGGAGCCCTCCTCCGGTCCTCAAGGTCAATGGGATTTAGTCACTGTCGATGGGGCCTTCCCTAGCATACCAAGTCGTGCTTCAAGGTCTCCAGAGGTGCGTCGCCAGTTGGAGGGTTAGGGATCTCATCACCTGGACTTGTCGTCCTGTGGGGGCAAGTGTTACAATCTTTCTTATTCCCTTGGGAACTACGATCCGCTCTCTCCCTGTGTAGTGACCCCTTCCCCGGGGCCTTTTAACATCCCATACACCATAATCCGTCACCTCAGTAGTGAGTCTATTGTTCTTGCTGGAGCTGTTTAATTGGATACGGAGGGACAGTTTTATTCACTCCTCTTGGAAGACTGTTGTCGTCACCCCCTTCCCTAACTGTTTGCATGCTTATACCATTTGAGAGGATGGTCAACACGCGCCTGGTGTGGCATTTGAGAAGGGTGGCCAAATCTCGACAGCCGAGCGTGGTTTTCGTCGGTACCACTTGTTCGGTTGGACACTACCATCTGTCGGGCTCTTGCATCTCGACAGCACGCGGTGTCTTCTTCGACATTGAAAGGCGTATGACACTGCCTGCCGGTACGGGGTATTGCAGGTTTTACATTATTGGTCTCGGGGATCGGATGCCTTTGTTTATACGATCCTTCCTTAGTGACCGTCCCTTCAGGGTGAGGGTGGGTACTGCCCTCTCGGCCACCCTCTCACAGGATGAGGGTGTTCCTCAGGGTAGCGTAGTCAGTGTCTCCGTTTGCTTTGGCCGTCAATGGCATAGCCAGTAGTGTCCCCCCAGGATGTTTGACTTTTCCATCTCGTATGCCTCTTCCCGTCTAGAAGTGGCCGAACGTCACATCCAGCTGGCGCTTACCCGTATTACCCAATGGGCAGACTCCCGCGGCTCCCGATTTTCTCCGACTAAGACTACAGCCATGCACTTCCCGGCTCAGGGGAGTCTTTAGTGATCCATATTTGTATCTGTATGGCAGGAGACTACCGGTGGTGAAGCAGACTCGTTTTCTGTGTATGGTCCTGGACGCCCGTCTTACATGGTTGCCACACCTACGAGAATTAAAGAAGGCGTGTCTCATCCGTGCTCTCACGTGTCACTTGGGGTGCTGATTGGACCACACTCCTTCGTCTATTCCATGCGTTGGTTCGGCCTAACTTGATTATGGCTGTGAGCTGTATTCCTCCGTGACTCCATCTCGTTTGCGTATTTTAGTCTTGTCCACCACACTAGCCTGGCTTCCGGTGCTTTTCTTTCATCCTCCATCCCCAGTCTTGTGTTGATGCGGTTGAGCCTCTTCTGGACCTCCGACGACAACAACTGACTGTATGTCTTTACTACCGTGCTCAGCAGCTCCCTGGTTCTCTACTCTATGCTGCTTTTTCCCGACTGGATCACCCTGAGTGTTGGCAGCTACCTCGCCCATTTGGCTTCCGTGGGGGGTATCTCGTCGACGAGCTCAGATTATCCGGATTTTTTAATCTGCCAGTTGTGTACTCGGCTTTTTTCCCCGGGCAGCTGCCGGGGTGGAGTTTTGCCGTTACTTTTCGAGTGTCAAGGGTGCTTCTCTCCCTGGCCACGTTCAATCGATCTATTTGGAGCACGTTAACTTTTCGGTCTTCACGGACGGATCGAAGACGACAGATCCCGGGGTCGGAACATTCTGCGGTGTCGAGATCTTTTATTTTCTCCAGTGCGTTGCCCATCACTGCCTCAATTTTTTTTTAGCTGAGCTATGTAGGATTTTAGCTGTACTGCAGTGCATTTTTAGTGACTCGCATAGTGCCCTACATGCACTTGAGGTTTTTTTTTAACTCCTCTCGTCTCCTGGTCGTAAAAATTTTAGAGTGGTTCTTTCTACTCAAGTGGCATGAGCGGGTGGCTCAGTTCTGCTGGTTACCTGCTCACGTCGGGGTTGACGGCAATGAGGCGGTGATGTGGACAAGGCGTCCGGCGGCGGCTGCAGGCCAGCCCCAAAGGAGACCAATCCTCCACCGTAACATCCACCCTGTACTCCGGGGGACTGTCCAACAATTGTGGCAGGACCAGTGGGCCGGTGTGGGTATCGACAAAATGCGGCCAATTACTGACGTGTTGCATCCTTGACGGTACCCGACGATGCCTCACCCGTTACAGACCACCTTGACTCGTCTCCGTATCGGCCATACCCGGTACCGTGGGGAAGATGGGTCTACACTCTCCCTGTGGTGCTGGGGGAGGAGTCGTGCTGCCCGGGGGGTGAGACTCTTAATGTTCCTGAGGAGTCTGGCCCCTTATATCTTTTACAGGTTTATTTATTTTTGTCGTTTCCCCTTTGGTCGTTTTTCTTCCTGTTTTGTTTTCCGTCATTTTTATTCCAGTTTAACCTTCTAGCATCAATTATCTCGGCGCCTTGACCTGGCTGTTGTGGCGCTAAGAAACTATTCATAATCATTCATCCACTGAGATAAATAGATAAGCGTAACCAATTAAAACCGTTTCTCCCTTAGTACTCGAGAGAGAGAGGATGAAAGCGAGCAAAGAAGGAATATCGATGGTGAGAGAAATAGAGACAGGAGAATGAGAGAGAGCGGGAGCATACATCACAGGCAGCACAGCAGGCGAGGTTGGTTGAAGGTACACTGTGATGTGTATCCCCAGTAGTATGGACGTGCCCCGCCTGTATATGGCCACTAGTGCTCACACCGCTCTCTCCCGGGGATTGTCTGACCTAGTCTGCCCTACTCTGACCTTTCCTCAGAGCCGTGTCGCCCTCGTGAACACCTCGTGGGATCAGGAGGTGAAGATGATGGGGACTTGGGGAGGAGAGTTGAATATGTACAAGTTTATTAAAAAATATAAGGAGCGGATATCGAAGTATCTTGTAATTATTGGAGAGATGTTGTTTAGGTATAGATTTTATTAGTAAGAAAAGAGGAAAGCGTTTCACGTAATGAGTAGGAAATGTTGAGGAATCCATGACTAGTAATTCAGAACAAACAAATCTATCTGAATACTTATTATTTTTTGAGAGGGGGGGAGGGTGAGGGTGTGTTCTTTCACTTATTTCTTCTTTCCTTTATCATCATTATCTGTTGCTTTACCATTTTCTTTTCTTCTCTCCTCTGAAGTTATGATTAAGCTAACTTTATTTTGTAATAGTCTCTTTTTATAACACTTATATAATATTGTAGTTAAGTTCTGGAGCTATTTAAGTGGCAAGTGGTAAACACTGTTATTATTTTCTATGGTCACACTTGATAGATCCGAGAGGATGTTGGGTGAATCCTCTCCAGGGAAGAAGTCTGAGCAACACTTTAAGTGGTGCTTTTCCGTGTTCAGTGGTTGTACGCTCTCTGCCTCACCTCAGACTCAGAGGACAGCCGTTATAAACCCGGTAACAATAGTGTTTGTCGACAGTAACCTCATTAAGGTTTGACCCTTTGAGGAAGTTCCTAGCACAGGCCTAATTTGTTGTGACTAACTGACTCGACCTGGTGTGGTGCTGACCCAGAAGTCCCCCTGATTGTGCGTCTTGACTTGAGCATTTTAGTCCAAACGAACCGAACAACCCTAAAGCGCACGAACGAACCGAAGCTGTTCAATTGCAAGCTCGATGTATTATGCGTATTCGCCGGTGCTCGTTTTGTTCCCACTGTTTTCCTCAGTTTAAGTAAGTATTTGACAGTGGCATCAGGTACTTTCTTCATTATTTATTCCTTAGTCAAAAAGAAGAGGAATCGAGGAGAATGTGGTTAAGGCGATTTCGACACGTACACTTCCTGTGTACCTGTAAAAAAGATTTGAAGAGTTTGTATTATGATTTCTTATTTAATGCTTGTAAAGTACGGGCATTGTAACTAAATTCAAATAATGAAACAAATTACCCGTAGGCGCTACATTAGGTGTGTGTGTGTGTGTGTGTGTGTGTGTACTGGCCTGGAGGTTCTGTATAACCTATAGGCCCTAGGCAATACCATCTGTCAGACTTAGTCCCGTCCTATATATGACTACACTGGTGCCGTTTAATGATCTGTTGTCCGGAATTTGATATCTGTACAATTACTTGACCAATGCTAATTACTCGCCGCCTATGGTTTTTCAGGATCACGTTTTGGTGTTTGTGTTATTCTGGATGCACTTAAGAGTAACTATATGGGAAACAGGAAGAAATATGGGAAATATGAAGATATACTGGGAAATTTTAAGAAAATAATGTGAAATAGTAAAAATAATAGGAAATAAGATGACGAAATAATGGGAAATAAGACTAAAAGATCCAGGAAATAAATCGTCACGCCAGGAGGTCAAACTCCAAATTTCTCAAATGTGGTCGTAAGTTAATTCCTGAAGACATAACACTCAAAATGGCGTCAAAATTACAATTGAGACTCTACCGTAACTAGCTTTGTAATGTATTGAGTATAGGGGAGAATTAGCTTAGTACACGGACGACCTTCTGAGAATCACCTTAATATACGGACCTTTTGAGAATCACCTTAATATACGGACCTTCTGAGAATCACCTTAATATACGGACCTTCTGAGAATCACCTTAATATACGGACCTTTTGAGAATCACCTTAATATACGGACCTTTTGAGAATCACCTTAATATACGGACCTTTTGAGAATCACCTTAATATACGGACCTTTTGAGAATCACCTTAATATACGGACCTTTTGAGAATCACCTTAATATACGGACCTTTTGAGAATCCGTACTAAGGTGATTTTTTTTACGGACTTTTCACGTAATGAGGTAGGCTAAAAAGTGGGGGTGGGGGGGGGTCGGGTTGTTTGGTTGGGGGCTTGTAAATATGACCTAACGATGTTGTCAGCCGAATGGGGTGGGGGGTGGGGCGGCGGCGGCTAATCCGATCATTGGTTTTGCTGGAAGTCGTGTGTGGGGTGGGCGTGGATTTGTGGGTGGGTGGGTGGATGGTGCTGTGGAATAGTTTTTGTTTGAAAATTTGGTTTTGATTGATTGATTGATTGAAACGGTTTATTTAGCCAGAAAAACACAGATACAGAGTGGATAATAATAACAATATTGACATGGCTGAACCAATTGAGAAACTGACTCTCTCTCTTTCTCTCTCTCTCTCTCTCTCTCTCTCTCTCTCTCTCTCTCTCTCTCTCCTGCGTCATATATATATTGTATCGTTCATGTCTAGTATTGACCGTCACACTTGACTGGACAGGATCAAAGTATTACATATAAGAGTTTCGAGTCCTACACGTGAGCGTCGGCTACTGTGAACTTCATAGTACACTATTTGATTCCATCTAGGAGGTCAGTCTCACTATAACCCTTTCTTCGACTCAGAGACGTTGTTAGTCTTTCATGTTTAAAGTGGTGTAGCGGGTTTAGTTACCGGTGCTGTGTAAACAACTTGGACCTGACGGAGAATTGGCTTCTGGTGTTCTTGTTTAGATCCTGTGCTGCCGGGGAGCTCTAGTGTATACAGTATAATATTTTTCATTATTTATAAATATTTCATTTAAAAATTTATATATTTGTTGGGTAAAGAAAATATATAGGACTGACCTTTTATTTTATTTTATTAATATTTTTATGTAAGGAATAACTGTTATTCAGGAGAGAAGTGGCGCCCTCTAGCTGTTAATAATATTGTATTAGTAAGTAGATTTGTTAAGGAGTCCTGGAAACACACGCACGCACGTGTGTACGCCATAGGCAGTGTGTATACGGCACGTAAGCCTTGGTACACAGTGAGGCATTATTAAAGGAACTGTACTCGACCACTTATAGTTCTCAACTAAAATCAGGTGCCAGTTCGCAGCTGGGTCGACATTGGGTGTCTTGACAGCTGCCAGACGGGTAGTTTGGGCCTAGGGTATTAGCATAGATATTTTTGCAGTTTGTAACTGTATTTTAAGATGTTAATATAACGTTTTTTGAAATTTTTGTGAGGGAACCTTACCCGGCGTGTTAGGTGCTGCTGTTGGGTGAGCTATCAAGCATTGCCTCTGGTGGTGTCACGCAGCACGGCGGGAGATGGAGAGGGCTGTTGGGCGTTTATTTTTTCCATATATTTTTACGTCAAAAGTATACCTGGTACTTCAAAAGATTTTTCCTTTCAAGTTTTTATCCATTTCCTGAAAGTACCAATAAAACCCCTGAAAAAAATTGAGACTGAGCTGCCCGTAAAAATTCTTAAGTGAAAATTCTTGTGTTAGTTAAATTCTTTAACAAGTATTAGCCGTAATCCTACGTTGTTATTAAATTATTAAAAGAAAAATTACCTCACATAATTTTAAAATGTTTTAAAAAAATGAGCTACTGGTGAGGAGTTTATCAGGAACATTGTTTTTAACCATTCATCGCGTAAAAAACCTTTGTAACAAACCAGAAAAAAAATCCCGTGAAAAACTGTAGGGAACCGAGCATGTTAGGTACACCGCTTTCCGTTTTCTTTTCATGGGGTAACTTATGTAATGTAAGTATTATGTTATGACTACGTTGACGTGAGTAACTACCAGTTTTTTGTGGCTGTCGTCAAGTCCATTTCCAGGATGCACTAAACTATTTTTATCTCTGCCTCTTTCTTGTCCTGTTCACGCTTGTCACATTACTCCCAGCCCACGACGTCTCCTCCCTCACCCTTCACCCCCTCCACCACATTTTAACCCCCGCTGCAGTCTGTTTCCTGCTCACAAGTCAACGCGACATTTTTTTTTTACTCTAAAACCACGCAACACGCCATAACTCCCGGACAAACCCATTTCCACCTATTTCCCTTCCGTTTCCACCTATTTCCACCCTCGACATAGCTCAACTTCTCTCCTCACCGCCCAACTTTCAGCTTCTAGGGAACCGCATTTCCTCCATTTCTCGCTCGTAAAGGGACGGGTCATCCACATTATTACCGTCCCTACCGCAACGCTGTCCACTCTGCCCCCTCCCTCCTTTGCTTTGTCGTCCTGGTGACGTATTTCTGTCTGTCGTCGTGTTGGCTCTGTCGTCTTGACTTTATGGTCGTGATTTTGTCTTCTTGGCTTGGCTGTCGTGGGTACGTTGTCGTGGTTTGGTGAACTTGGGTTTTTTATCCTGATTTTGTTATCGTGGTTGGGATGTGGTGGTTTTGTCGTTCCGTCGAGTTCCATAACAACATCTTAGGCTCGGGGTCGTAAGATAATAATTATACTGATGTATTTATTAACCCCACCACCGTGTATACATGTGGGTGGGGTGACATATTGACCTACGCTTTGTCTGGTCTGTCTGTCTGTCTGTGTCTTGTACGCACGTCCTCACTGCCGTCCTGCTCAAGTGTGTTTGGAGGTTTAAATAACAGCTGCTATTTATCGTGGACAAGTGAAATATTATAAAGTTGTGTGCAGTACGTATGTTGGGTTAGTTAAGTTGAGGTTAGGTTAGGTCAGCTTAGGTTAGTTCAGTTCAGTTAAGTTCAGGTCACTTTAGGTCAGTTCAGTTCAGGTTAGTTCAGTTCAGGTTAATTCAGTTCAGTTAGTTCAGGTTAGTTCAGTTCAGGTTAGGTCAGTTCAATTTAGGTTAGATTGTCAGGTTAGGTAATTTCAGGTTAGATCAGAGGTGTGTGTGTGTGTGTGGAGGGTCAAGCTAGATGCACAAAATGATATATTGATTTGAGTTTTTCTTGTTTTTTTCTGTTTTTTCTTCGTTTTATCTTCTCTTTTTTTCAGTTTCTCTGTCTTCTTTTCCTTTATTTTTCATTGTACCTTCGCTTTTTTCCATTTTTTATAGCTTTTTCCTCGTATTTCTCGCCTTTTCCTCATTATTTTCTCGGTGTTTCCTCCATTTTCCCTCTATTTTCTTGCTATTTCTCGTCTTTTTCTATGTTTTTCGTTTTTTTTTCACTTTTGTTTTCATTTTCCTTCGTGTTTATTCAGTAACACTTTTTGTAGGGGAGGAGGTGGAGAGGGGGCGGTACTACATGTAAACGCCTTCTGTCTTATTTCTCTACTGTTATCTTCATTCCTTCCTCCTTTCCCTTTTTCTCCCTCTGCCCCCCTTTCCCCCTCTCCCCTTTCCCCAGTCTCCTCTCCTCTCCTCCCCCCAGTCTCACTCTCCCCACCTCTCCCCTTCTCCATTTTCTTTTTTCTTCTACAAATTTTATTCGAAGTTGGTATTTTTTTAAATCGATCTGTTGTTTTTTTTGTGCGTGTAATGTCTAGAATAGGGTTTTTATTTTGTGTTTTCATTGTTTACTTGTGGTCTTGTTTTTATTTTATTTTTTGTGTTAGTTGGCCTGTTTGTTTTTTGTGGGTTTTTATTTTACGATTTTTATTTTTTTATTTTTTATTTTTTTTTATAGTATATAACTTAAGGTTTTTGTTATTTTTATTTTTTTTTCATTTTGCAAAGTTATTCGAGCTTTTAGTTAAAATTTTTATTGTACTATTGTTTTCTAATTTTGTAATATGATAATAATACACACTTGGGTTTTATTTTTATTTTATTTTTTACTTTTTATTGGACGAATAGCGCGTGAGTTATTTAATTTTTATTCGTTTATTTTTTTTTATTCAATTTTTGTTCGACCTTCTGTGCTTGATGATAATTTTATTGATATTTTCATTGCCAAAGACACGAGGACATTTCACTCATTAAAAATAACATCACAATAAAAAAAAACGAAAACAAATCCGATAGAGTATATCCTGCCTGGGTTAATCCGATTTGAATCCGAAAACGGCGTCAAGTATAAACAAACAAACCTGAATTTAGAAAGACGTGGAGAGGAAGACCTTGGGGAATTTTAGAGAAGAGATGAATTAGAATTAGTGGGTGATGAGCCGAGAGGAAAACAAAGAACGGAAAGAGAGGGATAAAGGTGGAGAATGATGGAGGAGAGGTTAAGGGGTGATAAATGATGATGGGTGGAAATTCCTGACGTGTATATGTAAGTTAGTGAAACAAAGAGACGCATTTGGTGTAAGAATTAATTATTTATGAAAGATTAGGAAGAGGGAAACGAGGCGAATGAACACTTGAGAGAGAGAGAGAAAGACGAAGTGAAAGATAGTTAAGGAGGGTGAGGGAAGGGAGGAGAAAGGATGGAAGAAGAGAGGAGGAGTTTGGGTGTGAAGGCGAGAGAGAGAGAGAGAGAGAGCTAGATTGAGTGTCGTGCTTGTAGACAGGTACATCATCATCCCTTGTGTCAATATAGTCATATCATCCTCCACAGCACAGCCCCCTAAGACTGTTGACCCAAGCTTACCTGTCCCCCCCTCTCTCTCTCTCTCTCAAAAGATTATCTTCCTCTCCACCTTTTCCTCCGCCATTCTTCCTCTTCTCCTTCGTAGTCTCCAGGTCTTCCTTTTAACCCAACGTTTTCCCTGTCACCTCTTCGCTCCTTAACAATAATTCTCAACTTTCTCCAACTTCGTAATTGTTCTTTCTCTACGTTTTCTTTCTTGTCTTCCTCCAATTACGTTTCATTAGTGAATCTTATCGTTCTCTCTCTCTCTCGCTCTTACCTGGATGGGAAGTAGGTGTGTGTGTGTGTGTGTGTGTGTGTGTGTGTGTGTGTGTGTGTGTGTGTGTGTGTGTGTGTGTGTGTGTGTGTGTGTGTGTGTGTGTGTGTGTCCATCCGGAGTTAACACGGTAACTCCAGACAAATGACGTGTGTACCATAACAAGGTCTTACACGGGTTCAATCATCAATATTTCGACCATTTGAACTTCGTTGTGGCACGAGGAGGGGGGGGGTGGGGGGTGGGGTGAGGGATGGACTAGTTCACCTTGAGTAACATCCCATTTTCTTTACGTTTTTCTCCGTTTTCTGATCCACCTCTGCTTAATCCTTGGATACTCACGGATGGATTTGTTTACAGTCTTATCCTCTCTGTCTCTTATCTCGTTGGATGTCTCCCTGCTCGTGGTTATACTGGAGAGACTAATTGTATCTCTCCCTTTAATGTTGTAGCTTTTGATGGTTTCCTCCGTCTCTATAAGTCAGTTGTAAGATCTCTCTCTCTCTCTCTCTCCCTTAGTTGAAGTCTCGAGATCTCTCTGAATTCGGTGAAATATCTCTCGAGCATGCAAAGATAAATTTCTATTCGCGAGACGTGTCATCTTAACTGATGTCTTATTCTTCTTATGCAGATTGCCAGACATTTTTCTCCCAACCCAGAGTGCCAGTACCATGGGGGGATTCTCTCTCTCTCTCTCTCTCTCTCTCTCTCTTTCTCTCTCTCTCACACACACACACGAGAGTTATAGGGCCCAGCACCCATAACCCTCCTACTCATATTTACATTACCTACACAAACTCTACAAATTATCCTTCTGGGTCTACTTATCTGACTCCCGCCCCCCGAACACTTCCCAGTAAAACGACGCCCAATTATGGTATAGTCTTAGTGATGTTTCGACGCCATATTGCCTGCCATATTGATGTCCACGGTTCGCTCACGGTATTAAAGACTCGCTCAGTTAGGGAGGAAATGGTTTGCTTATGATTTTTTTTTAATAGTGTGTGTGTGTGTGTGTGTGTGTGTGTGTGTGTGTGTGTTAAAGCCTCCATACATCTTTGGTTAAGGGAAAAGTATAACTTACGAACCTTTGAGAATCCATTTTTTTTATCGTATTTTGAGATTTATTTTTCGTCACGGCTTAAATAAGTTTTGTTAAATATCTTCATACGTCTCGAGTTAAGGCAGTTTGTTTACGTAGGAACATTAGAGACTCGATAATCTTTTTGTCGTAGCTTCAGTGAGCCAATTAGAAGTGTTAAAGGGGAATATTTAACGTAAGAACTTTTAAGAATCCAATTTTATCTTTTTACCTTCTTCGGGACAATTTATCGTAAGATCCTTTGAGAAATTCCTAGTGAGGTTCTTAAGGGGAAAATTTAACGTAAGAACCTTTGAAAAAACTCGTGGGGAAGGTTCTTGTTGGAGCAGGTGACGCTCTCCGTGTTAAATATGGTTGTCGTTAGAAAGTCATTAGAGAAAGGAAGGTCAGTTTCTTTTCTTGTCTTGAGTTGTCGAGTAGAACTTGTAGGTAATGTTTACTTTCTCTTGGCGGATTTTCTTTCTTTCTCTCACTTTCTTCTCTCCTCTCTTTTCTTCTCCCCCCCTTCTCTTCTATTTCTTCTCTCTCTCTCTCTCTCTCTCTCTCTCTCTCTCTCTCTCTCTCTCTCTCTCTCTCTCTCTCGTAGATTCATTACCTCAAGAGCCATTGCCCCGTTAACAAAGTCTTAACCCCTCACGGACGAGTATTGGACCATTATCCATCCACTCACACTAAATGGTCCTCACTCGGTCTGTGTAGTGTAGTAATAGTGACCTGGCCATTGTTAGCCTATTGACCTGGCCATTGTTAGCCTATTGACCTGGCCATATTTTGATTATTTTTTTCCCTTGGGCCATTTTCTGTTGAGGTTATTGTTTGAGCCATTTTCAGCCTTAGACATTTTTAATTTGCGATCATTATTGGTTATACGTATTTTTATTGAGATTTATGAGCCATTGTCATTCCGAGCCATTGTTTCCGAGCCATTGTCAGTCCGAGCCATTGTCAGTCGAGCCATTGTCAGTCCGAGCCATTGTCAGTCGAGCCATTGTCGTCGAGCATTGTAATCCGAGCCATTGTCAGTCCGAGCCATTGTCAGTCGAGCCATTGTCATTCCGAGTTGTTTTGTTGTTGTTTTTTTCCTGTTCCGGATTGTCATTGAGCCATTGTCATTCCGAGCCATTGTCGGTCCGAGCCATTGTCGGTCGAGCCATTGTCAGTCCGAGCCATTGTCAGTCCGAGCCATTGTCAGTCCGAGCCATTGTCAGTCCGAGCCATTGTCAGTCCGAGCCATTGTCAGTCCGAGGTAATCTCACTTCCGGACTGCCTATTATTCTCCACACTGAGAGTACAAAGAAAAAACAGTAAAGCACCGGACTGTCATTACCTAAAGGGTCATTTAGAGCGGAAATCACCCTATAAGAACTGAGAGAATGACCCTTAAATGCCCTCCCTCTCATATATATATTCTACTTGTTCTAAAAGGCCCAGGACATTTTTAGAGCGAGTGAGAGCGGGTTGTGTAAGTTTGCTCTCGCGTCTCTGTCTGTCTGTCTGTCTGTCTTCCTCGCTCGACAAATCCAATTTTGACGAGATCCGTTTGTAGTCTGGCGTGGAGCAAAGTTTTGACGGTAGTGGCAGTCATCGCTGTGTGTCCCCTGATTAAGTTTCCTCCCCGCGAGACGAACACCGGACCTTTCTGCAGCAGCGAGGTTCGGACGCTCCAACTATCTGCAACAAGGGATCGCGCACACACACACACACACACACACACACACACTCACTCACTCAGTCACACATGTACTCAAATACACATAATGGTTGCCCCTCGTGTAACGAGGATGGCTCAACAAAGGGCCACCTAGGCGTGAATTTGTTTAAGGTGTAAGCTGTCGTAACACAACAATCACCTAAGTTAACCGAGTTGCATGACCCAGTGTCAGGAATAGTCCGAGAAGACCGGACAACTCGCCAACTGCACCATGTATTACCCCGGAATACGATCCGCAAATCGATTAACATCCAGGTTCCCAATTACTGCTGGGTAGACAGAGGCAAATGGCGCAAAGAAACTTGCCCGTAGTTTCACCCTGCCCGGGGATCGAACCAGGTCCGCTCGTTTGCGAGGCGAACATGCTGACCATTGCACCATACGTACACGAACACACACGTACACATATACACAACCCCACCAACCAACACACCCACCTCCACCCACCACACACACCACCTCCACCACCACCACACACCACACACCATCCACCACCTCCACCATCCACCACACTCACACACCATCCACCACCTCCCACCATCCACCACCTCCACACACCATCACCACACCTCCACACACCATCCACCACACTCCCCACCATCCACCACACTCCACACACACCATCCACCACACTCCACACACACCATCACCACACTCCACACCATCCACCACCCACACCATCCACACCCACACACCATCACCACCCACACCATCCACCACCCACACACACATCCACCACCCACCACCCCACCATCCACCACCCCACTCCACCACCCACCATCCGCCACCCCACACCATCCACCACCCACCATCCCACCACACCATCCACCCCACACCATCCACCACCCACACCATCCACCACCCACACCACACACCATCCACCACCCACACCATCCACACCACACCATCCACCACCCACACACCACACCATCCACCACCCACACCACCATTAACCACCCCCACACACCACAATTAACCACCCACACCCACACCATCCTCCCACACACCACACCATTAACCACCCACACACCACACAACACCCCCACCACCATCCACCACCCCCACACCACACCATCCACCACCCCCCCACCACCATCTACCCCACACCACCATCCACCACCCCACACCACACCATCCACCCCACACCACACCATCCACCCCCACCCCACCATCCACCCCCACCCACCATCCACCACCCACCACCCACCATCCACCCCCACACCATCACCACCCACACCACACCATTAACCACCCACACACACCTCCCGTCACTACATCAGCAAGACAAGAGATGTGGGGCAGATGTCAACACTGTACCATCACCATCCACCCAGCAAGACGGTATAATGGTTCGGTGCCACAAAGCCACAAAAGCCAGTTTGTCTCTGAAGATGAACCAGCCGCTTCCTCCTCCTCTTCTTCCTCTTCATCTTCCTCCTCCTCTGCCTCCTCCCATCACCCACCAGTTTTCTGATGGATCCCACTAACAACTTTTAATTGGTATTGGAAAACCATTTGTCGCTGCGCCAGGCCCATCTGCCTCTATGTCCCTTTTCCTCCTCCTTTTCCTCCTCCTCCTCGTCCTCTTCCCTTTTCTCCTCTTCCTGCTCTTCTTCCTCATCTTCTTCCTCTTCCACCACTCCTGCCCTTCCTCCTCCACCCTCCTCCACCCTCTACCTCCTCTTCCTCCTCATTCCCCCATCCTCCTGCTCCTCCTCCTCACCTCCTCCTCCTCCTCTCCACCCTCCTCCTCCTCGCCACCTCCTCCTCCTCACTCACCCTCCTCCCTCGCTCCACCCCTCCTCCTCCCTCGCTCCACCTCCTCCCCTCCTCCTCCCCCTTCCCTCTCCTCGCTCCCACCTTCCCCCTCCTCCTCCTCCACCCCTTCTCCCTCCCCTCGCTCCCACCTCCTCCTCCCCTCGCTCCACCTCCTCCTCTCGCTCCCCCCTCCCTCCTCCTCGCTCACCCTCCTCCTCCTCGCTCCCACCCCTCCTCTCCTCCTCCCACCTTCTCCCTCCCCTCCCTCCACCTTCCTCTTCCTCCTCCTCGCTCCATCCCTCCTCCCTCCCCTCCCACCCCTCCTCCCTCCTCCCCTCCTCCACCCCTTCTCCTCCTCCCCTCCCACCCCTTCTCCTCCCTCGCTCCCCCCTCTTCCTCTTCCCGCTCACCCTCCTCCTCCTCCCTCCCACCCTTCTCCTCCTCACTCCACCCTCCTCCTCCCTCCTCCCCACCCTCCTCCCTCCTCGCTCCACCCTCCTCTTCCCTCGCTCCACCCTCCCCTCCTCTTCCCTCCCCGCTCCACCCCTCCTCCTCGTTCCACCTTCCTCCTCCTCGCTCCACCCTCCTCCTCTCGCTCCACCCCCTCCTCCTCCTCGCTCCACCCCTCCTCCTCCTCCTCCACCCTCTCCTCCTCGCTCCACCCTCTTCCTCCTCCACCTCCTTGCTCCACCCTCCTCTCCCCTCCTCCTCCCTTTCCACCCTCCTCGTCCCTCCTCCTCCCTCGGTCCCCACCTCCTCCTCCTCCTCGGTCCCACCCTCCTCCTCCTCCCCTCCCAGTCCCCCTCCTCCTCCTCCTCAGTCCCACCCTCTCCTCCTCCTCGCCACCCCTCCTCCTCCTCTCCAGTCACCTTTCTCCTCCTCCTCCCAGTCCCACCTCCTCCTCCTCCTCCTCCTCCTCCTCCTCCTCTCCTCCTCCTACTCTCACTCCCCTCTCCTTCTCCCTCCTCCCACCCCTCCCTCCCTCCCCACTCCACCCTCCTTCTCCTCCCCTCCCACACTCCCTCCTGCTCCTCCTCCACACTCCCTTCTCTCCCTCACTCCCTCCTGCTCCTCCTCCCACACTCCTCCTGCTCCCTCCTCCCACACCCTCCTGCTCCTCCTCCCCTCCCCACCGCTCCCTCCTCCACCTCCTCCTGCTCCTCCTCCCACTCCTCCTGCTCCTCCTCCCCTCCTGCTCCCTCCTCCCTCCTCCTGGTCCTCCTCCCACCTCCTCCTACTCCTCCTCCCACACTCCTCCTGCTCCCTCCTCCCTCCTCCTGCTCCTCCTCCTCCTCCTCTTGAGGGCCAGCTGTGACCTTCATCTGTTGATTGTTTTTTCCTATCTTTATTTTTAGCTCTTTATCTGTCCCGTCTGTCTCTTTATCCGTCTCTCTCTCTCTCTCTCTCTCTCTCTCTCTCTCTGTTTCTCTTGTATTTCTCTATCTGTCTCTTGTTTCTCACTGATGGCATTTTCTACAGATTTTTTCTTCGTCTTCCATTTCCCGCGTTCTTTATCTGTCAATTTATTGTGGGATTTGTCCTCACTGTGTGTGTGTGTGTGTGTGTGTGTGTGTGTGTGTGTGTGTGTGTGTGTGTGTGTGTGTTGTTTGTTTTCATTTCTCTCTCTCTCTCTCTCTCTCTCTCTCTCTCTCTCTCTCTCTCTCGTGTCAACCCTATTTATTGATGTTTTCTCTATTTATCTATGTCTTATGTTAATAGAGTAATTTACAATGTTTTTTATTTTTTGTTAATTATTTTATCTCACTTTGTTTTGTTTTCGTTCCGTTTGTATATCGTAAATGTTTGTTGTATTTTAATATATCAGTTTTTTGTGTTTGTGTCTTTATGGATTTGTGTCATTTTTATTACCACTGTTTTTCTTTGGTGTTTTTCTTGTTTGCCAATTCCTTTTTTATTCGTTTATTTATCATTTTTTTTCTTATCTCCTTCATTTATCTTTTTTTTTCTCGACCAATTTAACTACCTCATTATTCTCTCTTCCTTTCTTCCTTACCTACATTTTTATCATTATTTCTTCCTCCTCCCTCCCTCCATCTCTCATCTCCTCCTATCGTCTCCCATCACCTCTCCTCTCCCATCTTCCTACATCATTCATCCTCATTTCTCCTCCTCACCACCACCTGACCACCACCACCACCACCACCACCACCACCACCACCACCACCACCACCACCACCACCACCACGCCACTACCACACCACCACCTCACCACCACCACCACCACCTCACCACCACCCACCACCACCACCACCACCACCACCACCACTACCACCACCACTGCCACCACCACCACCACCACCACCACCACACCACCACTCACCACCACCACCAACCACCCCCACCCCCCACCACCCACTGGACCAACCAATCAACTTCAACCAACCCCCAACCACCAACTCTGCCACCACCCCACACCTCACCACCACCACCACCACACCACCACCACCACACCCAACTTCCACCACCACCACCCACCACCTCACCACCACTTTCACTCACACCTTCACCACCACTTTCACCACCACCACACCACCACCACCACCACCTCACCTCACTCCACCTCACCACTCACCACCTCACCTCACCACCACCTCACCACCACCACCACCACCACCACACACTGTCACCACCACCACCAACTCACCCACCTCACCACCACCACTGCCACTCACCACCACCACCACCTCACCACCACTCCACCTCACCACTCACTACTTACTACTCTACTTTACTACTACTACTACTACTACTACTACTACTCCTCCTCCTCCTCCTCATAATCGAGCATCCATTGTTTTCGCTAAATCCACAAGATTGAGAACCAAATCATCTGATGCGACATTCTTGAGTTCTGTCTGTCCACGTTGCATCATTAACCCCAACCCGACCCACCTGACGGACGGAATGCATTATACCTGAGGGGAGACCTGAGGGACCTGAAGGCATGGTTTAGGTACATATCGTAGTGTTGTTGAAATTGATGTTTTTGGGGACCATTATAGATAGTAAGGTCTCTTATGTTAAACAATAAGGTCTGTAAACAGTAAGGTCTTGTAAACAGTAAGGTCTTGTAAACGTAAGGTCTTGTAAACAGTAAGGTCTTAAACATAAGGTCTTAAACATAAGTCTTGTAAACAGTAATCTTAAACAGTAAGGTCTTTTAGAACAGTAAGGTCTCAGGTATGTCTTGTAAACAATGTCTTGTAAACAGTAAGTCTGTAAACGTAATATCTTGTAAACAGTAAGGTCTTGTAAACAGTAAGGTCTTGTAAACAGTAAGTCTTGTAAACATAAGGTCTTTAAACAGTAAGGTCTGAAAACAGTAAGGTCTAAATTGTAAGGTCTTGAAACAGTAATCTAAACAGAAGATCTTGTAAACAGTGGTCTTGTAAAAAAGTAAGGTCTTTGTCATAAGATCTTGTAAACATAAGTCTTGTGAACAGTAAGGTCTTTAAACAATAAGTCTTGTAATAAGATCTTGTAAACATAAGATCTTGTAAACAGTATGTCTTGTAAACAGTAAGGTCTTGTAAACAATAAGATCTTGTAAATAAGATCTTGTAAACGTAAGGTTTAAACAGTAAGGTCTTGTAAACAGTAAGGTCTTGTGAACAGTAAGGTCTTGAAAGGTCTTGTAAACAGTAAGGTTTTAAACAGTAAGGTCTTGTAAACAGTAAGGTCTTGTAAACAGTAAGGTCTTGTAAATAGGTCTTGTAAACAGTAAGGTCTTGTAAACAGTAAGGTCTTGTAAATACTAAGGTCCTTTGTTTTGTAAACATTAAATCCCTTCGATGATTTGTAAATAGTCATGATTCAACGTAAATGAGATATTTTTTATACTAGGTAAAAGGTGTACACAATTAGGTCATTCTATTTCTCCTCTGGTTTCCCTTCTCTCTTTCCTCTGCCTTTCCTCCTCCACATCCTCTGTTTTTCTTTCCACCTCTCTCCATTGCTGCTTTACTTTTTCATCCTTTCCTTCTCTCCTCCTCGCTTCTTCCCCCTTCCTCTTCTCCTCCTCTGCTTCTCTCTTCCACCACCTCCCCACTCCTCTTCCATTTTATCCACCTCCTCTCCTCCTCCGGCTCCACCAGACCTAATATCAGATGTTCAGGTCACTCAACACAGCAACTCCAGGCTGTCAATATTATTAAGAGACCCGATGACTTCTCTCTCTCTCTCTCTCTCTCTCTCTCTCTCTCATTGCTCCAGTTTTATATTTGCTCATTTTAGAGGTGTCGAACGGTGTAGCTCTGTAGTGGTGTGTTAGAGTGTCTGGTTGGGTGTAGCTCTGGGTGTATTGTATCTCGAGGCAGTGTGTGGTGTTTAGTCTGATGTCCCCAGTTGATGTCTGTCTGTCTGTCCGTCCATTCCTTTTTATGTCTGTATAGCATAACTGTTCACACTCTCCAAACGTATACACAACCATGGAAAACGAACACACCGTAAAACATCCATTCTACTATAAAACGTACATAATAACTCCTAGAAAACACGCACACACCTTTACCAAAAACATAAAACCTACACCCTTTACGTACACGTATAAAAACACACACACACACACACACCATGACGTACACAGCTTCAGGGGAAGGAGGAACGCAATCCACTTAATAGACAAAGGTTGATGGGTTCTCTTGGGGGCCTGAGTCTCCAAGGATCGTAAGGTGATATATTTCTCGTAACTTAAAGATGACAGAATCTACACCTCTTTAACCGAAGATAGAACAAGAAAATAACTTAAATATTCCTTGTAAGTAAAGGTCTAGGAATGCACTTAACGGGTAAATGATAAAACAATTAACTTTTATTATTTCGTAAGTAGAAGTGTTAAAAATACTCTTAACTACTTCACTTAAGATAAAACACAGGTGAAATAAGCTGGGTTGTCTAATCATCTGGTAAACTAAGCTGGGATGTCCAACAATCAGGTAAAGGTTATTGTCTAATAATCTGGTAAACTAAGCTGGGATGTCCAACAATCAGGTAAAATAAGCTGATGTTTCTAATATTCAGGTGTTGGGTAATTCTCTGTTATCACAAGTATAACCAAAGATATATTTAAAACATATTCACTTACGAGGAATATTCAGTCGTGTTCTGGGTATTGGGAGGTGAGGCACATAGAGGTCATGACCCATCCTCCTCCCTCCTCCTCCCCTCTTCACGCCTTCTCTCACCTCTCCTCCTTGTCTCCCCATTTCCCATCCCTCTCTCCCCAGGCACCCGATTCTGTACCTCACATACTTAGGCACTGTTCATCTGGCACCTCCTACTTCCTTAGCAGATACTTGAAACTTTTGAGCTATAGTGTAAGTTTTTGAGTTGTGACGCCAGAATCGTAGCCCTTTGTGGGTGCTTATCATGAGGTTTTGCTGTAGCGGTTGTGGAGTTGTGACGCCTGTGAATCGTAGTCTTGTGGTTTGAGTCATGAGGTTTGTTTAGCCTGTGGTTGTAGTTTAGGTTGTGAGAATCGGAAGCCCTTATGTTGTGGTGCTTGAGTCATGAGGCTGTTGTTGTTAAGCTTGTGGTCGTGAAGCCTCTGTCCTCTGGGGTTTGTCTGTCTCGAATTATGCGAGTTCAAATGAGTAAGCAAGCCTATTAGTGATGCAACCTTTGAATTCCAGCTCAGTTTAAGAACCTTCCTTGATCTTGTTGAGGAATGTAACCTCCTGAGCCACAACTTGTGCTAAAAATCTCTTGGCTACAAAATCCCTCTTGTGCTACAAAATCCCTCTTGGTACAAACTCTTAGGCATAAAAATCCTCTTATATAAAAATCCTTGTGCTACAAAATATCTCTACCCAATATCTTCCTGAGCCACAAATCCCACAAAACCTCTTGGCCACAAAATCCTTAGTACAAATCCTCTTGGCTACAAAATCCTCTTATACAAAATCTTGACAAAATATCTTTGCCTAATATCTTACTGAGCCACAACTTCTACATAAAACTTTCACAGCAAAATCTCTGAGCTACAAAATCCTCGAGTTTCAAAATATCTCTTGCCACAACATCTCTGACAACATCCCCTGAGCCACATCTCTGAGCCACAACATCCCCTGAGCCACAACATCCCCTGAGCCCACAACATCCTGAGCCACATCCCCCCTGAGCCACAACATCCCCTGAGCCAACATCCTGAGCCACAACATCCCCTGAGCCACAATCCCTGAGCCACAACATCCCCCTGAGCCACAACATCCCCCTGAGCCACAACATCCCCTGAGCCACAACATCCTCCTGAGCCACAACATCCCCCTGAGCCACACATCCCCTGAGCACACATCCTGAGCTCCCTGAGCCAAACATCCCTGAGCCACAACATCCCCCTGAGCCTGCCAACATCCCCTGAGCCAACATCCCCCCTGAGCCACAACATCCCCGAGCCACATGATCTGAGCCACAACATCCTGAGCCACAACATCTCCTCGAGCCATGATCCCTGAGCCACAACATCCCTGAGCCACAACATCCCCCTGAGCCACAACATCCCTGTCACATCCCTGAGCCACAACATCCCCCTGAGCCACAACATCCCCCCTGAGCCACAAATCCCCCTGAGCCAAACATTCCCCCTGAGCCACAACATCCCCCTGAGCCACAACATCCCCCCTGAGCACAACATCCCCCTGAGCCTAACATCCCCCCAGAGCCCTTGCACCTGCAGAGCCATGGATGGAACTTTGGGTGGCAGAGTTTCCCTGAAACAGCAAGCTCGCTTGTGTGAAATAGCTCTCTTGTGAGTCAGTAGTTGTGGGCCATAAATGGGTTTGGTGGGAAAGTGGGTTAGGTTAGTTTACCTTCCAAAGTGATGGCGTCTTTTTAATGTGCTTCTCCCCCTACCTGCCTCACCTACCTGCCTCCCTGCCTGCCTCCCCTGCCTGCCTGACGCCTGTATGCGTACGCGCATCATATAGCATCGTACCGCCATCATTACATAACATCTGTATATATATATACGTCGTATATAACATAACGCAACATCGTACCCTGCTCTTATATATCGCATCATCCGCCTCTTGCGCGCATAACATCCGGCCCCGCATATATATGCCTGCATACGTCGCCTGCCTTATAACATAACGCATCGTATATCGCCAACATACTTATAGCATCATCGCGCCTTATATGCCTGCCTGCATCATTGCCCATATATATATACTTATAACATCTTTACGCCTTAGCATCTCTCTTACTCTTACTCTCACCTCGCATCGTATATACATCTTTTTATAACATAGTAACATATCATGTCTTATAATGTAACCTGCTTGATCGTATATAACATAACATATAGCATCATCTTATATATATACTCTGTTATAACATCGTATATATATATATATATAACATCGTATATATATATATATATTTATATATATATATATATCTCTTTATAACATATCTTATATATATATATCTCTTATTTGCGCATCATCATATATATAACTTATATCGTATATATATATATATATATATAACATCATTATATATATATATCTTATATATATATAACATCGTATATATACTCTTATATATAACATATAACATTATATATATATATATATATATATATATATATATAACATCATATATATATATATATACTCTTATCCATATATATATATATATATATATATAACATCATATATATATATATATATATCTCATATATATATATATATATAACATCATATATATATATATATATATATCATATATATATATATATATATATATCATATATATATATATATATATATCCATCATCATTTATATATATATATCATATATATATATATATATATATCAGCTTATATATATATATATATATAACATAACATCGTACATATAACATAACATAAATCACATCTTATATATATATGTATATATAACATCGTATATATATATATATATAACATCGTATGTATAACATAACATAAGCATCACATTATATATATTATATATATATATATCATACTTATATATAACATAACATAACATGTATATATATATATATATATATAACATCATTATATATATATAGCATCGTATATAAATATATATATATATATATCATACTTATATATATATAACATAACATCGTATATATATATATATATATAACATCATATATATATATATATATATCGTATATATATATATATATATATATAACATATATATATATATATATATCATTATATAACATATATATATAACATCGTATATATATATATATATATATCATTGTATATATATATATATACATCTTTACTTATATATATATATATATCATTTTCATATATATATATATGCGCATGCCTGCCTGCTTGCCTGCCTGCCTGCGTCGCGGTGGGGTGTTTTGGTGGTGTGTTTTATCATGCCTGCCTGCTGCCTGCATCATGCCTGCCTGCCTGCCTGCCTGCCTGCTCCATCTGTGCCTGCCTGCTTATCTCCATGCCTGCTTGGTTTTGTTGCCTGCCTGCCTGCCTGCATCATGCCTGCCTGCCTGCCTGCATCCGCCCTTGCCGCCTGCCTTAGCATCAGTACTTATGTGCTCGCCTGCCTGCCTGCCTATCACGCTCGCCTACTTCCTGCCTGGCTTATGCTGCCTCTGCCGCCGCCTGCTTATATATAGCATCGCATGTGTGTTATAGCCCGCCTGCTGCTCTTTGCCTGCTTGCTCACGGGCTGCTTATGCATGTGCATAGCCTTGCTGCCTGCACTGCTGCTTATCATGCCCCTGCCTGCCTGCCTATATGTGTATATATATTATATGCCTGCCTGCCTGCATGCCTGCCTCTTATGACTGTTCATGCTTGTATCATGTCTGTTGCCTCATCATGCCTGCCTGCTTGCTCTTTCCTTAGTATATGATATTATAGCATCTGTTATATGTATAATATCATGCCGCTCTTATGTATGTGTATCATGTGTGTGTGTGGGTGTGTGTGTGTGTGTGTGTGGTGTTGTGTGTGCATTATGTATGTATGTATGATACTCTCGTATTGTATGACTGCATCATGACGCTGAGATGAACATCATGTTATAACGTAGCATGACATCATGCTCTTTATTACTGTATGCATCATGCATTATATATATATATATAACATATGCATATATATATATATATATATATATATATCATACCTTTATATATATATCATAACATATATATATATAACATCATTATATATATATATAACTTCTTATAACATCATATATATATATATATATATATCCGTATATATATATATTTTATACTATAATATCATGCTTGTATATCTTAGCATCGTATATATATATATATATATATAGCATCGTATATATATATATATATATATACATCATATATATATATATAACATCATGTATATATATATATATATATCATATATATATACTCTTATATATATATATATATATATATATAACATCATATATATAACATATATATATATCCATATATATATATATATATATATATATAACATCTTATATATATATATATATAAGCATCATTGTATATATATAATATATGTCAGTGGTGTATATATATATCGTGTATATATGTATATAACATTGCATATATATATGTATTTATATATATATATATATATAACATCATTATATAACCTTTTCTTATATATATGCCATCATTTCTTCTCTTATGTATATATAACATCATAGCCCGCGCCCGCACGCGTCACCTGCTGCCTTTTACGCCGCATCACGTAACGCCAACGCCAGCCTGTATCGTCGCATATATAACGCCTGCGCATCATCATTGCCCACGCCTGCCCCGCCTGCCGCCATCACGCCCGCCGCCGCCGCCGCCGCGTAAGCATCGGCCCGCGCCGCGCCTTGCCTGCATCATCGCCCCATAACGCCTGCCGCTTCACCCATAACATAGCATAACACCGCCTGCCGCCTTAACATCATCGCGCCATAACGCCGCCTGTATATGCCGCCTGCCTGCCCCGCCGCCTGCCGCCGCCTGCCTCGCATCACGCCCGCTGCCTGCCCATCACATAACGCCACCCACCGCGCATCGCTTGTATAACCTGCGCATCGTATATAACACTGCCTCTTCTGCCTGCCTCGCATCCGCCCTTGTCTTCTCTTATATATAACCTCGCACCACTCGCATCATGCCTGCCTGCTTATAACACTCTTACTCGCATCATCCGCCTGCTTGCGCCTGCCTTATCGCCCGCGCATATATATGTATAACGCCAACATAACGTCATTGTATGTATACCTTATGCTTATGTACATCATTGTATGTATATATATATAACGTCATTATATATATATATATATAGTATATTATATAATATAACATCGTAATATATATATATTTATAGCGTAGCTCATTGACATATATATTATAGCATCATGCATATATATATGTATATCATCTTGTATTTATATATATATATGTATATCATCGTATATATATTATATTATATCATTATTGTATATTATAACATATATAACATCGTAGTTTGTATAACATATATATATATATAACATAAGCTTATATATATATAGGTTTTTTGTTTTGTTTATGTATGTATATATAGCATCGTACTTATGTATATATGTATGTATAATTATATATATAATGAATCTTATATTTATATATATATAGCATCGTATATATATATATATATATATATATATATATATATATATATACATATATTTATGTATATATAACATAGCATCATTATGATATGTATATTTGATATATCATGTATATATATATATATATACATCGTATATATATATATATATATATATATATATATATATATCATCATATATATATATATATTATATCGTATATATATATATTTATATCGTTATATATATATATATATGAAATATATATATATATATATATATATATAACATCATGCATGTATATATATATATATATATATATATATCATTATATATAATATATCATTATATATATGGGTATATTGCTGCATTATAACATAACA
This sequence comes from Homarus americanus, assembly GCF_018991925.1. NCBI lineage: Eukaryota > Metazoa > Arthropoda > Malacostraca > Decapoda > Nephropidae > Homarus > Homarus americanus. The sequence continues at coordinate 4,525,263 of NW_024723833.1, forward strand.
TTAGCATCGTATTATAACATATATGTTATATCGTATATATTATATATATATGTATAGCATCATTGCTTTATATATATAACGATCATGCTTATTATGTATTATAACATCATTGCTTATATATTATATATATTATATATATATGTATTTATATATATACTCTTATATATATGTTATGTATAACTCATATATATATATATATTATCATATGTATCATTGTATATATATATATATATATCATTGTATATTATATATTTATATAACATAACATCTTATGTATATATAGTATGCATTAACATCTTATATATATATAATCTTATATATATATATATATATGTATATATATATAGCGCATATATTTATATAATCATGTATAATATATATGTAACAGTCACATTGTATATATATATATATAACATCATTGTATATATATATATATATATTATATATATATATATATATATGTATATATATAACATCTTCGTATATATATTTAACATCTTATGTATAAATTTTTATAACATAATATATTATATATAACATCATGCAGCCTGTATATAGCCGCCGCTGTATAGCATCCGCCGCCTGTATAAGCATCCGTACGCGCCATGGCATAACATCGCATAGCATCATCCGCGCAGCAACGCATAACGTCGGCCCACAGCATATCGCGCCAGCGCCAGCATCATGCCCAGCATAACGCCATATAACGCCTTAGCATCATTATGCTCGCCTGCCGCAACATAACGCCAGCACTCTTATATATAATGGCCGCCTTCTTTCAGAACAGCGCCAGCATCAGCCCATATCATGTACTCGCCGCGTCATCGCATAACACTCTTTCGCTTGCGCGTCGCGTACGCTCTTATAACGCTATATATATAGCATCCGTACCACTTATATATATTATGTAGCATCATGTATAACCTCGCCTCTTACTCACGTCGCGCGCTCTTCTCTTGCCTGCTCACCCATAACCTCTTATATATAACGCCTGCTTGTCCGTCCGCGCCTGCTGCCACTTATAGCATCATCCTTGCTCGCCTGCTTATATAACATCGCGCCCTTATATATATATGTATAACTCGCATAACATCACGTACCTTCTTGTCATAACATATAGCATCATTGTATATATAACATAACATAACATCATTATATATATATATATGTATATATATACTCTTATATGTATCACGTCACGTACATATATGTGTATATATAACGTCATTGCCCATAATATTATAGCACTCTTTATCGTATATGTATAACCTTCAACATAACACTCTTATAACATATATGTAATCACATTACTTCTTATGTATAACGTCATTGTATAACATAATATATATATATATATGTATGTATATTATGTATATATATATATGTATATATATTATGTATGTATATATATCATTATCCATATATATATATGCATCATTGTATATATATATAGCATCATTTGTATAACATATGTATATATAACTATGTATAACTATGTATATATGTATCATTATATATATAACATATATATCATTATATATATATATATATATATCTATTGTATATATATTGCTCTTTATAACGTCATGTATATATATATAACCTGCCTGAATCGTACGCCTGCCTGTATGTATAACGCATAACCTTTCGCGCATCATGCCTGCTGCATAACGCATCGTAGCCTTAACGCCACTTATGTATATATATATATATAACATATGTATATATAACCCCATAACCTCCTTATATCGCATCAAAGCCCATATATATATATATATAACGCATCGTACTTATATATAACCTCCTTATGCGTCGCCAACTTATATGTATAACATAACGCCATATATACTCTTGCGCTTTTAACGCATCGGCCGCGCCATATCGCCTTAGCGCCAACGTCATCGCCTTATCGCCTGCGCATCATGCCTTATATGTAACATATCGCCGCTGCTTATAACACTCTTATATGCGCTTATCGCGTCACGCGCCAGCATAACGCCACTTTATAACATCATGTATCGCCTTTCCCCGCCTCGCATCATCTACTTATATATATACTCTTATAATATAATATATTACTCCATATATATATATATATATATAACATCCGTGACCCATATGTACATAATATATAATCGTAACATATATATATATATAACATCGTATATAACATATATATATATATATAACTTCTTATATATATATATATATATATATATATATATATATATATATATAGCATCATGTATATATATATATATAACATCATCCTTTATATATAGCACACTTTATATATATGTACATAGCATCATGCATATATATATATAACTTATATATATATGCATCATGCTTATATATATATATATAACATCCAGCCCTTTATAACGCTCACTTATATATAGCATACATGTATATATATATGCCCTTAACATCATGCTGCTTGTATAACATAACATAACATCACGCGCCAACATAACGCCAACATAACATATGTATGCAGCACTGTATAACCTGTACATAGCATATCGCCTGCCTGCATCATCGCGCGCCCTGTTTGTATAACATCATGTATGCCTCACCCTCATCAAATGATCAACATAACATAACACTCAACATCCATTGCTTATATTTAACATAACATAACATGTATCTGCATCAAAGTAACATATTGCCTTTATATATAGCATCCATTGTATGTATCAACTATTATAACGCATCATTGTATAACATAACATATATGTACTCTTATGTATATAACATACTTATATATCTTGTCCATTACATATCTTGTATATTTTCATCATTGTATATATGTATATATATAGCATCATTATATATACATATGTATATATAACTATAACTGTATAGCATCCAGCCAGCATAACCTCTTATATATATATCAATACATATATGTATATATATATAAAACATACATATATTGGCATACATATTTTCAACATATTGCTCATATGTATATTATGTATAGCATCATGTACACTCATATATATGCATCGTGTATGTTCTTATGTATAACATCACGTGTATATATATATATATTATAACATGTATATATATATATATATATATCATTATATATATAACTATATAACATCATTTTTATCTTCTTATATTTTCATATCATTATGCACTCAACATGACTTTATATATAATATATACTCTTTCTTATATTATATATATATAAATCATTATATAACCTGTATATATATGCTCTTAACATCCGTATATATATATATATATATCAATAAAAGCATACTTATATATATATATTATATATATTACACTGCTCCATGCTCTTACTCTTCTTCTTATAGCTGCACTCTGCTCTTTGTATAAGCATAAGCGTCTAAAATATAACATTATACCACTCCTCTTATATATATATCCATAACCTCATATATAACAACACATCATGACCTTATATAACATATATATAATATATATATATATATATATATCCGTAGCATATATATATATGTATAACATCATTATATATTATGTATATATAAGCATCATGTATATATATATATACTCTTATCGTATATCTTCTCTTACTCATATATATTATAACGTAAAACCCTTCTCAACCTGCCTCGCCGTAAAGCCGCCTTATAACGCCGCATCTCGCCGCGCAACGCCTTATAACGCCAACGCGCCGCCTGCCGCGCTGCTGCTCTGGCATCGCCAGCATAGCGCCTGCCTGCGTCGGCGCTTATATGCTGCCGCCGCATCATGCGCCAACGCCAACGCAACGCTGCCTGCTTATCGCCTGCTTGCATATTATAACCTCTTGCCGCGCACGCCTCAGCCTGCAGCGCCAGCTCGCGCCAGCATCACGCCCGCGCCAACGCCGCGCCGCCACTTTATCACGTAGCGCGCCTCAACCTGCCTGCTCGCCGCCGCCTTAGCCTGCCAGCATCCGCCCAGCGCTCAACATAACGCTGCTGCTCATATGCCTGCGCCAAAGCGCGCCGCTTGCTCTTGCGCATCACGTACCTGCTTACTCTTATATATCATGCTCGCGCTCGCCGCCTAACATCATTGCTTATGTATAACACTCCTTGCTCCTTATAGCATCACGCCCGCGCTCTTATATTACTCCTTGCCTTGCCGCATCTGCGCCGCGCATATAACATAACATAACCTGCTTGCGCCGCATCACAGCCGCGCCTCCGCCTGTTCGCGCATATCACGGCAACCTGCCCTGCGCTGCGCCGCATCGTGATCTTGCTGCTGTACTCGCCTGCGCCATGCGTATATAACGCCAACGCCTGCTTATGTATATAGCATCGTATGCCGCCTGCCTGCTTATAACATATCGCCTGCATCGTACGCGTAACGCATATAACGCCAGCATCGTACGCGCCGCCGCCTGCATCGCGCCGCCATGCCTCGCATCACATGCCTGCTTTCAACATCATGCGCCTGCCGCGCCATCACGTATATATATAACGCCATAACCTGCCTGCTTGCCTTTCGCATCGCGCCCGCGCCTGCTTATAGCGCCGCCATCGCCCGCCAACGCCGCCTGCTTATAACGCCTCGCGCGCATCGCGCCTGCACCAACGCCTTAGCATCTGCGCTCTTATGCCTGCCTCGCATCGTACTTATAACCTGTATAACGTCGCCCCTTATAACACTGCCTCAACATAACCTTAACACTCGCATCTGCATTGTATAACCTCTTATGTACTCAGCATCATGTATATATACTTTATCTTTACCTATACATAAAATATATAATATCAGCATCTAATATACCTTAACTATAACATATTATATATTATCTAGTGCTTTATGTATATATATTATATTATGTATATATAGCATCAAAAAAAAACACATATATATATATATATTGCATCGTATACTGTATATATATATATATATATAAATCTTGTGCGCCATCATCACTCTTCTTATATATAACATAACGTCATTATGTATAACATAACATAATATAGCATCATGTATAACATATATAAGCACATCTTTATATATACATCTTTATAACATATTTATATATATATCACTATAATATAACATAACATCACATAACATGTATATATATGCATCATATTTCTCTGCCCCCTCTTATAACATATTTCCTATATATAACCCCTGTATATATATACACATTATATATACTTCCCTGTATATATGCATCATGTATATTACCCCCTGCTTATATTTACATAACATCTTTTTACTCTTCTGCCTGCCCCTCGCCCGCCTGCCCCCCTGCCACCTGCCCGCCCACCTCATTTTCTGCTTTCTTTCATCACTTTTTCATCCTTCCCTTTTCGCACTTCCTGCCCCCTGCCCGCCTGCCACTCCCACCCTGCAGCCCCACACTCTGCACTTGCCATCTGCCCACCCCTATCTTACCTGCCCTGCCCACCCCACCCCCTGCCACACACCTGCCTGCCCCCTCTACCTCTGTCTACCCCCCCTACCTGCCTGCCCCTCACCCACTCACCCCCTTGGTGAGCCCATGATCTTACGATAGTCTTCACTCGCTTTCTCCTTTTTACATCATTTTTCTTTGTTTCATTTTTCATCTAACCCCGTGAAATAATGTGTGTCATTCTTCTTTGTTTCACTCACATTTCTTTTGTATTTCTTTTCCTTCTTTATTGGTTCTGTGTTTTCTTTGCATCTTGAGTAGTCACATTCTGTTATCACTTTTCCTTCATTCTTTCTTTTCTTTTCTTGTTTCATTCCTTTCTTTCTGCTTTCTTTATTTGTTTATTTCTTCTATATTTCTCTTTTTCTTCCCTCTTCTTTCACTGTCTTCTCCTTTCTTCCATTTCCTTCTCTCTTTTCTTTTTATCTCTGTTTCTTTCTTCATATTTTTTTTTCTCATTAAATACTTTCATCATTATTTTCCTCCTCCCCCTTCCCTTGTCTTTATCTCTTTTTGTCTCTCTCCCATCCTCTTACCTTCCTTCCTTCCCTTCTTCCCTTCCTTCCTTCCTTCTTCCTTTAACCTAGTGTCATCTCATCGTTAAGTTTCCTTCCTTCCCCATTTTCACTTATCTCATATTGTCTGAGTCTCTTTGCTCACACTATATATATATATATATATATATATATATATATATATATATATATATATATATATATATATATATCTCCTCCCGCCATGCTCACTCATCCCTTCCCCTAATCCCCTCCCTGCCCCCCCTCCCCCTTCCTCCTCTCCTTCCTCCTCCCCTTCACCTCCTCTCTCCACAGTTTCTCAGAAACTCAGAGCAGGCCCATTAACATATTATTTTGGTAAAACATGTTGCCTGCTTTACTACTTACGCCTCTCACCTGTCCATTTTTCTACCAAATACATCTCGTGTTAAACCATTACCGTGTGTCTTTAACCTGTCGTGACCTGAAAAAGTAGTAAAAATGTGTGCTGTTGCTTTATTATACAACCTAAATACTGCAGTATTTATGTAACCCCTATGTGTTTTGTTGTGACCTGACTTCTCTCATGATGAGACATTGGTATTACTCAGTGACATGAATAAATTGTTTTGGTAAGTCTTTACTAATCCTTTAAGCTTTGGTAAGCTTGGCTTTCTTGCAGTATACATCACATCATTCTTGACATGCTTCAAATAGTAAACCTCATACCACCCGTCATTCATCACCTCGTACTTGTCGCTTGCTCGTGCCCAGTCGCTTTCTCGTGCCCCCGTCGCTTACTCGTTACGTCGCTTTACTTTATCTGGCAGCGACAAATCTCTGATCGCTTTTTAATGTTAAGCACGTGCTCTCGTCACACCGCTTCATCCTTCACACTTCATCACACTTCATCAGCACTTCAGTCACACTTCATCAACCTTCACACTTCTCATCCACTTCATCAACCTTCGCATTCGTCTTTAGCCTACGCAACTCTTTTTCATCCACTTCTGCTCGTCACATCATCCAACACTTCTGTTTAATCACCTTCACCAACTCTTTGCATGCATCCACACTTTAGTCCACCCTTCATCACACTTCATCAGCTTGCTTCACCTTCATCCTTCAACGCTTCACACTTCACCAGCTTTCTTTGCACTTCATCAGCAACTTCACACTTCATCCACACTTCACCAACTCTTTGCCCCCATCTCCACACACTTTACACTTCCATCCCTTCATCCTTTTATCCACACTTCATCAGCACTTCATCACCACTGCTGTTGTTGACTCGCCAGGCTGGAAATAAACCCACATGTCTGCAAGCATTATGTCTCCATTAATAAATAGTCTGACAGTAGGAAGGTAGGCAGTGAAGCATAGTAGTGAGAGATATGTTAACAGGTTGTTGCGAAATAAAAGCTAACATTATCTCAGGCTTTCTTAACACAATAAAACCGGTAAATATCTTCTATATACCTGGGAAATCATGTAAAAAATAAAAAATAAAGTAAAATAAAATAAAATATTAGTAAAACTGCAAATAAAACTTTGGCTTATGTGTCATCCTTTCTGTTTGCCTTGTGTGTGTGTGTCATTCCTCTTATTTGTATACTCTACACACATTTGTAACAGCTAGTGGCCAGCCCCATATAAGTTGTCATTTCAGTTTTTGTGATCATCTATGGTTGTCATTTTTCGTGTTGTGGTATTTCGCCCTTCATTCTTGTTATTTATTTAGTCTGTAGTATTTGTGGTATTTGTACCCAGTATCTATTTTATGTTATGTTATCATCTTGTATATTGTGTGTGTGTGTATCATGTGCATTATTATATGTTGTGTGCTATGTGTGTCATTTGTTATTCAGTATTATGTTATCATATTATAAATTTGTGTTTTACTGCCCTTTGTGCTGAAGTGTGAGCACTGGGCAGTGATGTCTCAGGTTTAGAAAAATATCGCTTGTATTTAAACTGAATACCAAGTATTCAGTATCCCACAGGCCTCAGGCTGTCATTTCTCGGTTTCCACATTACACATAAGTCACACAGAAGCATCACAGGTATCACACAGGCCTTTAACCAATGGTATTTTGCCCCTTGTATCTCATTGGTATTGTCAGTGCATTGTGGCTACTGACAGCTCACGATATGAAATGTCTTATTTGTGGGCATATGTCTCTCTCTCTCTCTCTGCCTGCCTCTCTCCTGCACCGCCTCTCTCTCTCTCTCTCTCTCTCTCTCCATGTTTTAACAAAACCACCACTTCCATCATTCTCTCCCCCCAACCTTTCTCTTTCCCCCAACATTTCTCCCCTACACCTCCAGCACTTCTCCCTGCACCTCCAGCACTTCTCCTCACCCTCATGCTCCCCAAGGCCCTGGTTTGAGCCTCTCCAGAATGTGCAGTCATCACGATAAGCAAGAACCTCTCTCCTTTAACGTGAGCAGGCTCAGGCCCATTTCCGGCCGCTTCACAGCTGTCTGATACGTACCATCATTCTTGTGTTACTTGTCTCTGAAGCTGAGATGGTAGAAACAGGCTGTTAGGTGAGCTTTGTGAAGAGATGAGAGTGTGTGTTGAGTCACTTTGGGGGTTCTGTCTGGGGTGGGAAATAAGAACAGTGCCATGAGAATCTCAGTCACTTGGTAAACCTTTTTGGTAAAACCTGGCAAGTCTACAAGTATAAAAGCACATACTCGGGCAAAAGTCTCTGAAGATGTCTGGTAAACATTGGCCCAGTATCAGGCAAATGTTTGTGTTGTCTCTTCCCCAATTTCTGAAATGTCTAGTGGGCCATTTCATTGTGAAATATTTTTTCTCAGTAAGTGGAAATATTGCCTTGGCACAAGTGTGAAGAGTTTTTTGTAGATGATGTTCTTCTTACAAGTAAGTCACAAACATTGGTAAAGCCATCTGTCAAGTGAAATTTTACTACATATGTTAGAGGTAAATGTTGCTGGGTGGCTTTATTTATTTTACAAGTGAAATATTTGTAGCTAAGGTAACAAAAATGGTGCTGCACAAGTAGGTATTTTATGAGAGTGGAAGGCAGGCAGAGGCGAGGGCAGAGGCAGAGGGCAGGGGGGAGGGGGCCTGACCCTCGGCGTCGCGTCTTGGCTGTTGCGACAGGTTTTCCGCCTAACTGTTGGTTAGTGGGGATCCCATAACGCTTTAAATTTCGCTTACTCCAAGAACTTTACTGGTGCCGTGTGCCCTTACTCTTTCGTGTGTGTGTGTGTGTGTGTGCACTTTGCGTGCACGTGTGCATTACACCCTCTGGCTTCTTCAGTGTCCATTTTAATTTCAACACCTTCCATCATCATCATTTTATTTATTTGCCATTTCTTATTTACACATTTAGTTCTGTTTATACAACTTTGTATTCCTTTCTTCCCTTATAGTATTGTCAAAATAAACAAACACCATCCTTAGTACCACTGCATTGTATACCATCTTGAAAATGTACTACTGTTGTAGTATGAAATCGTTATACTGCCCATTGTGTGTTGTGGTGTGTGATCAGTTTGTTACATTGACCAGTTGCTGTGGTGGTTATGGTAGTGGTGTGTAATGACATATACATAA